>NC_057805.1:177510896-177693396 GCF_018294505.1 Triticum aestivum | reverse complement strand
TTGCCGTAGCCTATTCAGCCAGACCTGTTGCCGTCAGCCAGGCATGCCTTTGCCGTCAGCCGTGGCGGACGGCAAAGTGCCTGATTCCTGTAGTGGGTCCACTTAACCTGTTATATGGCCCGCGTGAAGCCGTCGCTGTGGATGAGCTTGATGTCGTAGCCAGCTTTCCTGAGATACAGTAATATGCTAGCCCGCTGGCATGAAGCCTTCGACATGGCAACGTAGTCAACGTCTTCGCCGGCTTTTGCGGTGACGTGTTGCTTCGGGATCGACTGGTCGGGGCGAATGGTGGCCACCTCGCCAACGTCCGCCGGAGAGGCCATGATAATCCTCTTCTTGGCCGAACGCTCGTCGGGCTCCCCAGGATACGTGGTCGAGCTTAGGCTGCGACATTCTGGAGCAGGAGATGTGGATCTGGCGGGGAGGGACATCGCAGGACTCATCTAAAAACTTAGGGGAGTGGGGCGACGGTATGGGAATCGCTGGGTAACCTGAACTTTATTATCTAAGCTAGGAGGAACGGGCAGAGCAGCAGGGGTTGGCAGCGGCGCCGGCGGTGGCCACGAGCTAGGGTTCGAGGGGGGAGGAGCCCGGGTGGGGCGACTGTGGAGGGGGGGGGGGGGGTGTTTGAGGATACGCCACGACTACTGAAAATTTTAGTAATGGTGGGTGGAGATGGTGGTGGATGAGGGATGTGGACGGTTCAAATGCCTCGGCTACTGCAATTTTACTATAATGTCGGTGCTGGAGGAGTGTGGGCGATGGTTGAAGTACGACGACTACTAAAATTTGCATAAAGGAATTGATGCGCGGCGGGAGTGCCCAAGATCGCGCACAGTCCAATAACAATATGCGTGTATGATAATAAGGAAAAGTGGCGGAACCGCCGATTTTTGCAACGCTCAATGCGGGTAGTTTGTTTTTATATTTCTAGCTAGCTGGTCTATCGCACACGGTTCGTCCTAATTTCCAAATAAACTTACCTGCCTTTAGCTTGCGCAGGTGGTGATTTTAAAGTGCACTTGCATCGCACACGGTTAAGCCAGCACCTCCACCCTTTTCTCGCGTTTGCGCAGTCGTGGTGATTTTACAACGCACTTGCATCGCACACGGTTGAGCCAGTACCTCCACCTTTGCTCGCGCTTGCGAAGGCATGGTGATTCACAACGCACTTGTATCGCACACGGTTAAGATATTATACCCATGTCCTTTGAGCGTCATTAGAGTCTTTGCAGCAAAAATAACGTTAGAGAGGGTCAGAAGACAGCCACACCGGCATGTGGCCCAAATTTATATGAGTGAAAAGGGTGGTCTGTGATGTTCAAAATTCCAATGCAGAACTTCGACCGCGCGGGTTCACGGTTGGGTGCATCATCGAAGATCGATGAGAGGGGCCAGAAGTCAAGAACCACCTGGAAGTGGCTAAATATACGTAGGAATATTGAGGATGTTTAAAACTTTAAATACAAAATGCATAACTTTGGTGGCACCTGCCTCGCAAAGCCGAAAGCACCCTTGGATATATCCATGATGACATAATGTCGTAGCTTGCTAGGATGCTTGGCCCACTACCTCCCACTTTGTGTCAGCGGGGCGGATGCACGTAATGATCGACACTTTGGTCATACATGCATGTCGCCATGACCTACCATAAGACGGACCAATGAATCTTTCATTTGGTCAAATGACAGTTGTTGTCGATAAACCGCTTGGTCCAATAGATTGAACCATCATAAAAATCACACGAGAGGGACCACAAAACCAACACCTCTTGCATGCGGCCCAAAATGATGTACGTTGGGAAGGGGTGATGTGTGTTTTCAAAATAGAATAATGTACAATTTAGATGTGGTGCCTACCTCTCGATACAGACAACCATGAAGGCAAGGTAGTTAAGGAAGAGATACGCAGGTTATGATGTATGTCGAACCCAGCAATCCGAGCATGTGGGAGGGAATCCTGACAACGGATGAGCTCGAGCTTTGCTTGAGCGACATGTGACGGTGACCGGCCCTAACACGAACTAGGAGGAATCCATTCATGGCCAACACATACCCCTCGTTATCGGTCAAAGGGATGATATATATACACTCGGGGAGCCCACAAATACGCGTGTCGTCATAAAAAACTGCACAAGGGAGATGTGGTCGATCAGAAGACCCCGTATACACTGCATGCGGCCCGAAAATATGTATGGGTACTGTCAGGGATATACCCCGCGGTATGACCCGGCCGGATGTATAACCCGGCCGGACTTGGCGACTCACTAATGACCCGCCCTGACTGGACGACTCACTAAGTGACCTGCCCGAGCCTGGCGACTTATGGGTGACCTGGCAAGCAGACCAGAGGAGCGACAAGACCCGGGGGCCCAGGAGGCTCAAGGCCCAGAAGGCCGGCTTATGTTATGGTAGGCCGGCTTAAGAGGAAAGGTATAAGGAATATTCTTCTACAAAGGAAGCAAGACTAGGATTCCACTTGTAATAGAGTAATCCTAATCCTACTAGGACTAATCATGTAACCCGCCCCTTCAACATATATAAGGAGGGGCAGGGCTCCCCAAAGAGGGACAAGCAAGAAACAATATCTAGGGCTAGACACAAACGGGGAGCCGGCTTATGCGGCGACTCTCTCATGAGCATAATGAGATCTAGCCACAAACATCATGTAGGGCTATTACCGGATGATGTTTCCCAGGGCCCGAAGCTGTCTAAATCCTTGTCTTGTGTTGCGTCTCTCGATTCCGCTCAACCCCTCTCAAGCTACCACATAGATGCGTTGGCCTCACGACTAAGTCCTCATGCTAGGACATCTGCCATGACAATTCCACGACAGTTGGCGCCCACCGTGGAGGCTGGCGCACGGTGGTGTTGAGTTCTTGAAGGGATCTCTCCCAGGGATCGAGAAGTTCGCGCTGGTTAGATGGAAGAAGAGCCGGTTCGAAAAGATCCGTATTAGTTTCAAGTTCGTTGGACCAGATTTATGATCCGTGAGGTATAAAGGTTAAATAAAAAATTAAGGCTGTATACGTCACCGTCGCGTCGTCTCAATCTGTCGAGTCCGAGATGACATCTTCTGCACGAGGAGATTTATCTGCCACGTTACTGCTCCGAGGCCAACTGGAGTTCAAGCGATCCGTCGGACCACAAATTCCACCAAGATGCCGCAGCCGTACTCGTCCTTGCTGTTCCACCGCGATACCCAATGGAAATCCCAAAAAGCTGCAGCTGTCCTTGTTGTTCTGCCGCGTTGCAACCACTCTTCTGTACGTAGCATCCATAGTGGCTGCCGCCCACGAGGGAATCAAGTCCTGAGGCAAACATCAATCTGCCGCTGCTGCTTTGTGCGTGAAGACCAAAATCAAGTCATCAACTACTACTACTCCAATATCCACTGTGACGTGGGAAGGCATTAGTTTTTTGTTTTTACCATCAACTGATGAGTCTGCCAAGGCATATTACCACCTGCAAAAAGTAGTCATACAGAGGAAACCGATCTAAGCTGGCTTGCTCAGCCGTGTTAAAAAAAGGAGAGGGGCCACGACCCGGAGGAGGAGTCAATATTTCGCTTTCCTCTGCTGCCTGCTCGATCACGTTTCGCTTTCCTCTGCTGCCGTTCCGTGTCTGCCATGGTTATTCTCGGCCTCTGTGCTACGAACCGCTGCAGCGCGGTGAGCTTCAAGGGAGAGTCGCCCAGCGCCGTGAGCCGCCCGGTCGCCCTCCGGGCTGTCCCGCGTTGAGCCGCCTTGTCCTGCCGGAGCTTCTACTGAGCCACCGTCTCACCAATATGCTTCTGCTACAACCATCGCGGCCTCCGAGCCGCCCCCGCCGGTGTTCCAAACCGCCGCTGCGGTCGGCCTGCTTCAAGTCGCCGCGCCGGAAATATGACCCGCCGCCTGCGAGCATTGCTTCTGCTGTGCCTTACTGCGTCTCTGTTGACCTCTCCTTGCTCGACCGTCATTGTCACGTGCCATCGAGCTACCTAAAATTGCTGCCATGGTTGCACGAAGACCCGGTCCCTGCTGAGTCCACAGCTGCTACCGTGAGCCACACTTGTGCTATTTTAATTAAGAAGGGTCTGAGACTAATCATTGTTGGTGGTACGGCAAGTTGGCTGCCCCTTGAACAAAAAAGGTGTTAGTACAAAAACAATCCTGGAAAGGCTTCATCCCAACGTCGCCGTCGCCGCCACGTTAAACCGTCGGGGCCACGTTAAGCTGCCTCTGCTGTGTCAAGCCGCCGGGAGTCATCGGTCTGCCTGAACCGCCGAGATTATATTGAGCCACCTCTGACGCGGCGTACATATCATATGTCATTCACAAACATCAGGTGATATCTATCTAAATTTATCTTATTAAACACTTATTGTTTTCTGTCAAAAAGCAATTATTCTGCCTTGTAACATTTTTACACAGGACAATTGCTTCTCCCATCATACCACGGATGCACATTCGGCTGTGCCGCACAGCTTCACGGATATGTGTGTCGCGGTCCAGATTGCATCAACACGCCGGCCGACTCACCCGTCCGCGCCACCTTACAATGCCACGGACGACTCGCCCGTCCGCCCTTGCGGCCGATTCACGCGTCCGTACCGGCTTACAACGCAGATGACAACTTGCTCGTCCGCACCGGCTTACAACGCTACGGACGACCCGCCCGTCCGCTTTTGCGGCCGGTTCACGCGTCCACACCGGCTTACAATGAGGAGGATAACTACTAGCCTGACGTATCATGTGAAACCCATCCATTATATTTTTATATTATACTCCCTCCGTCCCAAAATAAGTGTCTCAACTTTGTACTAAGTTTAGTACAAAATTGTACTAAGGTTAAGACACTTATTTTGGGACGGAGGGAGTATATTGCTTTCTTTAAAAAAGAGCAATTACTTCGAGTTGTGATATTTTTTGATGCAGGACAATTGTTCACTGCAAGAGCGATGGTCATGTCATGCACTAGCATCTGACCCGCCATAATGATCAACGAATATATATGCAAGCCACGGCCTCTGCGGCCCTGTCTACATCAATACGACGCGTCTAAACTTACCCGTCCGCCGGCTTACAACGCCGCGACTGACTCATCTGTCTGTACCGCCTCTTATGCTACGGTCGTCTTTATCGTCTGTCTCTCGCGGCCTGGTCTATATCAACATATCGGGCCACACCTGTCTGCGTGAGCTGTTTATTGAGTATGAGCAAGTCACTGCTTGGGTAGCCCGGTTTTCTTCCAAACAACTCTGGAGCAAATTATCATGTACTATCAGCCGCCGCCTGCACTGGATGGCTCAATGGGCAGGTGCACAAGCCGCCGCCACTACAGTTTGGTTAATTTCAAATAGCCAGTTGGAAGGAACTATTGGCCGAGTTGCTGACACGGCTCATACATATCATTTACAACCCGCAGCAGTCACCTCAACCTTCTGTGGGTTCACATCGCGCTATCAACACCAATGATATACACCTTCTGCTATGGTCAAATACGGAGAATCTCAAGACAACTCCTTGAGTCGTCTTAAGACTCGGGGGCTACGATGACATGACTCAATAAATCTTGCCAGTTTCAGCAAATTTAAGAACCCCAGGACGATGGAGGGAAGATAACCCGGTCCCGGAGGCTACTGCTATATTGATGAAAATTTAAAGGCCGTCAGAAAATTTCCGGCTTAAAAACTATATGACAATTACAAAATCCCGGCTCAATGAAGAAGTTTCCGGGTCATCAGAAAGGATTCCGGTTCAAGAGACATCTCTCTCCCATAAAGCTTTGAAGCTCTCAAATATCCGGTTTAAAATCCGGCTCAAGGGACGTCAGTCTTACTGAAGCTCTCAAATATCCGGTTTACAATCCGGTTCAAGGGAAATCTGTCTCCTACAAAGCTCTGAAGCTCTCAAATATCCGGGTTAAAATTCCGGTTCAAGAAGAATTTATCTCCCGCAAAGCTCGAGTTCTCAGGAAAAATTAAAGGGACCAAAGAGAGTCTGTTGCAAGGCACAACTCAAACATAGGTATCCTGCTTCAAAACACCATTGGGGGCTGATTGTATTTGAATCTAGCTTAACCCCTTTTGGGTCCGACTTTGATCGTATTCGAATCAGAGTCATTAAAAAAGTCTCAAGGTCATTTTGGGGCTTCCTGTTCAAACATAGGTCGTATTCGAACCAAAGAGAACATAGCTGTCGGTACCCTCTTGATCAGCGCAATGCCAAACCCACTAGGGGGATTCTTGATCGTATTCGAATCATAGCTTAACCACTTTTGGGTCCGACCTTGATCGTATTCGAATCAGAGTCATTGAAAAACTCTCAAGGTCATTTGGGGGCTTCCGGTTCAAACATAGGTCGTATTCGGACCAAAGAGAACATAGCTGTCGGTACCCTCTTGATCGGCGCAATGCCAAAACCACTAGGGGGCTGCATGATCGTATTCGAATCCTAACTTAACCTCTTTTGGTCCGGTTTACTGATCGTATTTGAATCAGAAGCGTCATTTTTCTCTGTTTGGCTTAAGTTTTTTGAAAACAATCTTTGGTTTTGTCTTGAGACCTTTTTGTTCATATCTGAAGCACATATGTGGTTTCGATTAACCCGGCTTGACTTTGGATGATAAGTTGCCATATATGACAATCACAAATATTTGGAAGTTTTGGCTTCTAAAGATTGGGTTATCACCCTTACTGCACAGGTATCCTAAACTGGCAGTACGATTCAATATCACAGGAACCGGTTTTCCAAACCAGATTATATTATTCAAATCTTTAATAGCCAACATGGCTGGATTTTTATTATGGTTATCAATAGCCACTATTATGATTAAGGTTTTCAAAATCGCTTCAGCGCAATGGCTATTATTTTATCAATGGATATGATTTATTCTACAATGTAAGGAATAGTCCCGAGTCACCACAGGCTTACGACCCGGCACTTGGGGGCTACATTATTCAAATTGAGATTACATCAAATATGCAAGTCTCATGTCGCTGCAAGCATGGACCATGACACTTGGGGGCTAATGCAAAGTCATTTTTACTAGCCTTATTGAAGACCCGACTCATCACATCGTAATGAGCCGGCCCTTGGGGACTACCAATTGCTCCTGTTAAAATTCAAGGTACACAAGCCTTATTCCATTATATTGAAGGATCCACTGCTCAGTTGGTAAAGCACAAAGCTCATAACCTTGTGGACGTGGGTTCAAGCCCCAGGATGGGGGTTACATCATATGATATTATTTTCAATGAAAAGTCCCAATTCAGTATTATCTTACTGAGCTGGCCCTTGGAGGCTACACGTCGCTACTCAGGTATACATGATTATATTTACGAAGTCCCTGCTCATTATTGCATAATGACCCAGCCCTTGGGGGCTACATCGGTTGAAGTTTTTATGAGCATAAGACAATTACAAGTCCCAGGTTGCTGCAAGCATGACAACCCGACACTTGGGGGCTACATATGAGGAATACTCAGTTCTGACTAGTGATTGAGATGAACAATATGGATTTATTCAAAGTGGTAATATTTATATTGTAGTAAGTATTAAGTCATCATTTTGCTCTGCTCAAGACTTGGGGGCTACAGGTAACACGGATATAAGGAGAAGTATTTTCAAATTCTCAGTTTTGAGCAAACCAGATTGACCCGACGTCATCAATAATTATGACCCGTCGTTGGCAACAATCATGACCCGACGTCTATAAACAGTCGTGACCCAGAACCATCAGTTTTTATAACCCGGCGATTTTGCAAATCATAGCTCGGCAAGTTCTACATTTTCAAGCCGGCTGAATATCTATTGAATATTTCAAGACCAATATTTTTTTCAAGTCAGAGCATTGAAGGCCGACTCAAATGGATTCTTTATTTACAATATTTCTTCTACAAGCAAATTGATTATGAAGTTGGTCTATTAACCCAGACTTTCCAGAAGGAGGAGATGACAAGGACTTAAGGATGATCAAGTGCCGGCTTACAAGAATATTTAACCCGAAGTACGACCTGTCAATTTGTTCTTGTGTTTATGTTGTAGATCAGTTTAACATGGATAAATCCAAATTAAACTTGGGGGCTAATGTCGGGGATATACCCCGCGGTATGACCCGGCCAGATGTATAACCCGGCCGGACTTGGCGACTCACTAATGACCCGCCCTGACTGGACGACTCACTAAGTGACCTGCCCGAGCCTGGCGACTTATGGGTGACTTGGCAAGCGGATCAGAGGAGCGACAAGACCCGGGGGCCCAGGAGGCTCAAGGCCCAGAAGGCCGGCTTACGTTATGGTAGGCCGGCTTAAGAGGAAAGGCATAAGGAATATTCTTCTACAAAGGAAGCAAGACTAGGATTCCACTTGTAATAGAGTAATCCTAATCCTACTAGGACTAGTCATGTAACCCGCCCCTTCAACGTATATAAGGAGGGGCAGGGCTCCCCAAAGAGGGACAAGCAAGAAACAATCTCTAGGGCTAGACACAAACGGGGAGCCGGCTTATGCGGTGACTCTCTCATGAGCATAATGAGATCTAGCCACAAACAGCATGTAGGGCTATTACCGGATGATGTTTCCCGGGGCCCGAAGCTGTCTAAATCCTTGTCTTGTGTTGCGTCTCTCGATTCCGCTCAACCCCTCTCAAGCTACCACATAGATGCGTTGGCCTCACGACTAAGTCCTCATGCTAGGACATCTGCCGTGACAATTCCACGACAGGTACGGTGGTGTGTGATGTGTTTAAATCCCAAATGCACAACTTCGATGGACCACCAACTACATTACAAATAGAACACCGTACCCAACTCCAAGCCTGGTTCAATACGTACGATGTCGGTTTCCCAAATTCGAGGCGGCGGCGGCGGGGGGGGGGGGTCGTCCCAGGAATGCACTCAAACTTTATTTTGTCTAGCATGGGACACATCTATACCCCTAGTGTGCGAATAACTTTGAAAGTAGGTCGCTGGATGAAGCCAATCCGATGGTATAGAGATGGCAAATCCGAGCACTACTCGCCGTGGGTTATCATCTACATTCCACCAGATTCTGCCACATGTACAATCTGGAAGACTCCATGGTTGAACTTAAGCATAATGCACAAACCTCAAAACACAAGCACTTCTCCTTTGTTCTAGAATCTTCCATATCTTAATTGCCCAAACTTTTTTTCTAAATGAAATGTCACTTTTTGTTTTTACTTTAGGCTTTACAATGCACAATTCCATGAATCTTAAAATTGTTTTTTATAAAACTAATTGATTTTAGATGAGATGAACTATAAGAATTAAACGAACTTCTACATCATGCATATATGACTCAAAGCTTACATGCTATAGTGTAGAATTTATTCATAATTTGGTTACCAAATCTCATGTGTGCAATGCACGTGTACCCTACTAGTATCAATAAGAAACCATCATGGTCAAACCCTTCTCATTGTTGGGTCAAAGGGATAGATTGTGTGCCCCCCTAATTGTCGGTAAAGGATAGTATATATATACCTCGGGGAGCCCATAGATATGTGTCGCGTCTATAAGCCGCACAAGGGAGACATGCTCGATAAGAACACCTTGCCCTCTATACCCTGCACGCGACCTGAAAAAGGTTTATATAATCGCCATGACAGGTCAAGTCAATCATTCTTTAATTTTTTAGAGCAAAAAATAACCCATAAAAACATAGTAGGTTTATATAATCGCCATGACAGGTCAAGTCAATCATTCTCTAAATTTTTAGAGCAAAAAATAACCCATAAAAACATAGTCTATAAATTAGCAAAACAAGGATCCCAAGGTTTATATAATTGCCATGATAGGTCACTATAGAGATATATTATATCTCTATAATGACCGTGTCATGGCATTTAAATGAAGCTTGAGATATGCAACTTCCCACTGGGTCACCCATCCTTGGACTACTCCAGCCCGAGCACACTTAACTTCTGCGTTCTATTCGACTAGGCTAGCGGCTGGGAAGCTGCCCCTTGCTCATAGGAATTGCCTCCTTGCCATTAAGGTGTTTCACGCTGGTCACCCTATGGGACCTACTCCCTCCTATCACATACATTTGTGCTTTTAGAAACTGTTTGGGATATTTACATGGCTGGTGTGTCGCCGCTAGCCTTCAATGAGCACTAACACTGGTAGTGGGAAAATGATGGGAGAAGAGGCGGGAAACCGATGAGAGGAGTGTTGAGAAATGGTAGCTTGTTTAGGAAACGCAGTAGAGAAGGAAGCGTGTGCTAGCACGACGCAAGCGCACAATGCTTACCCATGTACTGCATGTGTTGTTGAAAGGGCTGAGGGTTGCTGTTCAATCTGGGAGCATCCAATGGTGCACACGTACGATCCATGGGTTTGGGTTCTGGCCAATCAGAACGCACGACTCATATCACGTGCGCAACAGGGGGGATCAGCCACGGTTTGGTAGGCACACAACTTTCGTGAGTGAACCGTGTGCTATTTGAAAACATTTCGTGAGAAGAATCTCGGTTTTTAAATCCTCGTAAATCCAAAAACTCACCCGAAAATCATGAAACCTGGCATGGTGTCACGACCTGGCACATATATGTCGAGGAATTTTTTTCGTCCATTTTTGCGCAAGTTTTATTACAAGCCTCTTACAAACCGGAGCTTCTCTCAAAGAAGCCTCGTGGTTCCGATAGGGAAACCTATCCCCCGTGTAGGCGAAACGTAATACTTGCCTCTTTTTGCCTTGTATTTTCTTCTGCAGGCAACATGGAACGACGGGATCTCCGTGCTGAAATTTAAACTTATTCAGGGTTTGTTTGGCCTTTTTATACACTAATTGGGTTTCCTAGGCATTTAATGTCCATAATTCAAATCTGAACTTCAAATACATGCTCCAGTTCACCAAAATGGCTAGAAAATTTATACATGTGTCCTTGGGTGCATGTTTAGGTCCCATGGTAGGAATGGGAATGAATTACAACCGTACCCGCGTCCCGGCTCGTCCTCAAACATTTGGAATCTCGGTTTTTAAATCCCCGTAAATCCTAAACTCACTAGAAAGTCATCAAAGGTGGCATGGTGTCACGTCATGGCACATATATGTCGTGGAAAAACATTGTCCAATTTGGGCCAAGCTTTATTACAAACCTCTTACAAATCGGAGCTTATCTCAAATAAGCCTCATGGTTCCGATAGGGAAACGTGTTCCCCTTGTGGGCGAAACGTAATCACTGCCTCTTTTCGCCTTGTATTTTCTTCTACGAGCAACATGGAACGACATAATATTTGTGCTGAAATTTAAACTTATTCATGGTTCGTTTGGCCTTTTTATACACTAATTGAGTTTCCTAGGCATTTAATGTCCACAATTCAAATATGAACTACAAATACATGCTCCAGTTCACCAAAATGGCTAGAAAAATTATACATGTGTCCTTGGGTGCATGTTTAGGTCCCATGCCAGGAATGGGAACAAATTACAACCGTACCGGCTTCCTGGCTCGTCCTCAAACATTTCGAATCTCGGTTTTTAAATACCCATAAATCCAAAACTCACCTGAAAGTCATCAAAGGTGGCATGGTGTCACGTCATGGCACATATATGTCATGGTAAAAACATTGCCAATTTGGGCCAAGCTTTATTACAAACCTCTTAGAAACCGGAGCCTGTCGCAAGAACCCTCGTGGTTTCGATAGGGAAACGTGTCCCCTTGTGGGCCAAACGATAATCGCTCCCTCTTCTAGCCTCGTATTTTCTTCTACACGCAACACGGAACAACAGGAGATTCACGCTGAACTTTGAAATTATTCAAGGTTCGTTTGACCTTTTTTATTCATTAATTGAGTTTTCTAGGCATTTAATGTCCATAATTCAAATCCGAACTACAAATACATGCTCCAGTGCACCAAAATGGCTAGAAAAAACATACATGTTTCCTTGGGGTGCATGTTTAGGTCCCATGGAACAAATGGGAATGACTTCAACCGTCTCGCCGTCCTGGCTTGGCCACAATCATTGCGAATCTCGGTTTTTAAATCTCTGTAAATCCAAAACTCACCAGGAAATCATGAAACTTGGCATGGTGTCACTACATGGTACATATAATTGTCCAATTTGGGCGAAGCTATATTACAAGCCTCTTACAAACCGGAGCCTGTCATAACCCTCGTGGTTCTGGTAGGGAAACATGCCCCTCTTGCGGGCGAAACGATAATCGCCGCCTCTTCTCGCCTTTTTTCTACAGGCAACATAGAATAACAAGAGTGTCGTGCTAAAATTTGAAACTGTTCAAGGTTTGTTTGGCCATTCTATATATTAATTAAGTTTTCTAGGCATTTAATGTAGTGCATGATTCAAATTTCAACTACAATCACATGCTCCAATGAAGCAAAATGGGTGGGAAATCGTACAGGTGTCATTGGGTGCATGTTTAGGTCTGATTTAAGGAATGATAATGAATTACAAACTTCTCGTTGTCCTGAAACATTGAGAATCTCAGTTTTTAAATCCGAGTAAATCAAAAACTCACCCAAAAATATGAAACTTGGCATGGTTTCATGACATGGCACATATATGCCATGGTAAAAAAAAATTTCCAGTTTGAGACAAGGCGCACACATTAATTGCCAATGAAGTCCTTTTTGAAACAAATAGCTGACATGTTTTAATATCGTAAACGGTTGTATTATATGAACCGTGTCAAAATTTAACCATACTCGGTGGCATGCATGCAGCTGTTTGATTAGATGGGACGAGCACGAGAAGTCCGCTGTGCAGGCTCGATGGGACGCGTGCGAGCAGTCCGCTGCGCAGGCTCGACGGGACGGGTGCATCCTGTCCACCTTGCAGGCTCGACGGGACACGTGCGAGCAGCAAGGCCGCCCATGCTCACCGGGAAGCGAGCTCTTTGACCCTCCATGCACCAACCGCCGCCCGCCTCGTTCACAACTTCTCCATTAATGGGTTAATTAAAGCACCTGGACGGAGGGTGTTTGCTTGTGATCCCATGACAGCATTTGCTTTGTTCGTGTTTTCAACTTGTATTCTGGCCTAATTTAAATTGCCACATAGGGCAACGGATAATACGACCACAAATAAAATGGCAACGGATAATACAACGAAAAATTTACAATGGCGCAGATAATAATTGTCTTACGTATTCCGGATAATTTAAAATGCCATATGTGGCAAAGCTCGAATGACACGGGGGCAAGAGAAGAAGGAAATCGCAGACAATGATCTAGATCACTACTATCTCTAGTCGTCGATGGATTGCCGGGCAACGACATCCTCTAGCTCCTTCTTCAATTCCTCACGACTTTGCTTGAAAGTAGCCACGGATTCCTCCACCTCCTGCTCGCGCTCGATCCGGAGCTTCCTCAAGTCACCCATCAGTTCCTCGACGACCGCTGTCAGCGTCATCCCCGAGGCACTGCTCTACTCATGCAGCATAATCCAGCCGACGGCCTCCTCCTCCTTCTCGGTGAGCGCCTTGAGGAGCTTCGCTTGTCACCCATGAGTTGCTCGACGAGGCCGGTCGCCTTGTCAACTGAGGCATCACTGGTCGTGAGCAGCTTCATCAAGCCATCGACCAGCTCCTGCTGCTTAATGACCCCAGCGAGAATGTCATCATCGTCGGCCGAGGACTCCAGGAATGCCAGCTCGTCGTGATGGCCGACGGCGCGAGTGCGCTTGTGAGAGCCCTCGCGTGCCCGTGAGAGCTCGTTCGAGGGCTCTGCGGTGTGCCGGGACATCTCTGCTGCGGCTGCGGCTGCGGCTTCACGGTGGGACCTCTCTAGTGCTTCCGCAAACTTGGTCTTTGTTGCCTGGTTATATGTCCACCCGAAACTCCTCCTACCGGTCATGGCGGAACGACTTGGCGGGAAAGACCAGTTTTTTGGGTGATGAGGAGAGGAACTGTGAAGTAATTTCTTGTGGGTAGTTTTTATAGCCCGGTGCTAAGTGTGAACACAAATTAGTTTGATAGGTGTGAATGGATTTGCAATTACTTATTGCGTTGTAATCCGCAATGTGACGAGAAACAAGGTCAGAATTTATTGATGGCAGAAGGTTGACCACGTGGTTGCTTGCCGTTGAGGTCGCCGTGGTGCGCTCTGCTCACGTCCGTCCGCGCGTTTTGCTCGCCATTAAGGCGGACGCAGCGCGCTCCACCCTGGCGTCCGTGCGCGCGCTCTGCTCGCCATTGAGGCTAATTTACAATGGCAATGGTTAATAATTGTTAATAATTGTCTTACATATTCAGGATAATTTAAAATGCCACATGCTGCAAGGCCCAGAACACTCACGACCTACATATGCATACAATTATAATAAAATACAGGCTAAAAGGCTGAGTTGGCGGCCTTCCGATGATGGTCTTCTTGGACTCCATGATCAGCATGGCACCCTTGCAGCCGTTCACTTCAAGTGTCCCGACCCGCCTCCGTCTATGGAGCTGCTAGCGCTGGGAGGCTCTTGGGGCTGCTTGGCCTCTTCCAGAAGATCTTGACAGCGTGCAATCACGCGCATGACATCTCCATGGAACTGCTCCATTTCCATGTCTCTGGCCTGGTAGCAAATTCCGTCCATCACCTGCATCCTCAAGATATGACGTTGGCGATGTTCTACTTTGTCGGGGACGACAACTCCGCCAAGGATGCGCTCGAGCCTGGCCACCACATCATCGGGATCGAGGTTGACACGGTCGCCGCCGGCAATGATGAAGCCACAGGCTTCCTGTCACTTGACTGAATCGCAGAGGTCCTCTGCCCATTCCTTGTTGGGCATCAGGCTCTCGATGAGCACAGGTGACGACGGCTCAACAGGTGGGTCGTCGATCATGCCGCTGAGCAGCTCTGGATCATTTGCACAGTGGATGGCAAACTGCTCATCACACCTCGTCTACAATATGTCGATTGTGCGCCCAAGGACTGTCACGCTGATATCGCTGCCGATGGGCCATGGTGCCTGCACCGGCCGATGAAGCTCTTGCTCCCCGACCTGCTCTGGCTCGTTCTCCTCGCCAAAGATATAGCACAGGTAGGCGTCGACGTCGAAGCTTTGGTTGTTGCCTGGCATGCTTGGAATAACTAATGGTTGATGGGTGAGGACTAGATCTGCGCAGAGTGTCGCGACGGTGCGTTGCTGTCTGGGTTATATGCAGCAAGCCATTAGCTGGTGGCGGGAAACCGATGAGGGAAGAGGCGTGGATTTTACAATTCACCCATGTGGAGAGCGGGAAGCATTCGCTGGAGCACACACACAACCCAAATACCGTATCCGGTGCCATGTGCTATTTATCACACAAGTGTTAACATAAGGAAACGTATGTGTAACTTAGTAATCATCGCACATCAGTACTCGCAGACGCATCGTGTGTGATAGTCCTAGCCACCACAAGCAAGTAGTTTGCATTTTTCAAAGTTTTTGGTACACACAGAATCGCACACGAACCAACTGTATTAACCGCCTATGTTGTAATTTCTCATCGCAAACAGTTCATCCGACTCGGCTATTTGCCACGTATCACACACATCTTATTAAGTTGAACTGTTTCTGTTGTGTTCCCTAATCAAAAACAGGTCGTCCGAGTGAAACGTATGCCGTATATCACACACACCTTGATCTGGCTAACCGTTTCTGTTGCACTCCCTAATAGCAAACAGATCATCGGAGCAAACTTTATGCCGTACATTGCACACATGATGATATGGCTGCCCGTTTCTATTGTTCCGCCTCATCGCAAACAGTTCGAATGGATTAACAGTGTGCCCTGCATCGCACACGCAACTAAAATCTGAACTGGGTTTGATGGCTCCGCCATCGTAAATGTTTCGCACCTTTCAGACGGGTTTTTTTACATCCCCGTTTGCGATTAATGCATCACACACTATTTCGTCAAAGGGTCTCTGATCGTAGTGTCGTGTTAGCAGCATCCTGCAGTAGTGAACCTAGATTTATAGTGGCCAGTTTGAAAGGGGATCCCAAAATGGCCAATTTGAAAGGGGACAAGTAGTACATCTTATCCTGACGAAAGGTGGTCTTTGCATGCAAAGGTTCTAGCCATGACGCAAGAGTTGGCTCGGCGATGCCATCCATCCTGCCGAGCTCGCGGTCTTGCTCTTGTTGCACCGGAATGGAAACCTTTGGGGCATTCCTTGGGAACCCGCGCTCGTCCTTGTCTCCTTATCACCAAAGAGGAAACTGCCTCCTCTGCGCCCGCTGGTGCCTGCCTGGCCTTGGTCGTCATGGCTCACGTCATCGCGGCCTCATGAGGCTGGGTGCCTGCATAGAAATCTCCGCTCCTCGGGAGGCAAACTCGGAGAGCTGCTCCTCTGGAGGTCTTGGCGTCACCCGCCTCACGAGGCCGGGGTGACCTCATGAGGGTCTTGTCCTGGGGGGTCTTGCAGCTGGGCCGTACCAGGCCGTTGAAGGAGCCACGCCATGGGCCGCAGGCAGGCAGATCTGGGTACCCCTGATCCTAGAATGCTGACAGTAGCCGTCGGGCCGAAGGCACGCTCGAGCTGGCTTCGAGGCGAAGCCAAAGGGCAAGGGCGAAGCGCCGCGGGCTCCAACCGTCTACGGGCCAAGGCTGATGCGTGGCCCACGCTGGGATGTGGACGCCTCTGCTTCCCCATGTCGCCTCGGCAACTGCCCAGGCTGACAAAAGGCTGGCGCCCACTGCAGAGCTGTCACTGCCTGACCCAACCTTGCTCCTGATCCCCTTCTCCAACCGAAAGCTTCTCCAGATCCAATCGCAACTCCGCCACCTTCCTTCTCCTTCCTCGACACCGGCGACTATGCGAATGGCGCCCGGGAAGTCGAAGCCCGCGGCTCGGGCCGCGACCTCCTCCTCTCCCTTGCCCGCGCTCGATGCGTCCTCCATCGCCGAGGTGGGGCATCTCAGCCCCATGCTGCCGCTGATGGTGGGCGAAGACAACGGGTGGGCGGAGAGCTTGATCTGGGCTGGCACTGCGGAGCGTGTGATAGTCTGGCTTCTTACGGATGATATACTACTCATATCAATAAGGAATTCCTTATTTTCCGCAAGCCCATTCGGACAGAACTCCAAAGTTAAGCATGCTCAGCTTGGAGTAGTTTCAGGATTGGTGATCGACCGGGAAGTTGCTCCCTGGTGCGCACGAGTGAGGACAAAGTGTGCAGAAAAGACTAGTCTGATCTGTGGGCCAGTCTAGATCCTGCGAGGAATAACGACCATCGGGGGGTGTGTCTGGGGAGTTACAAGTTGGTATCAGAGCTGGCCCTCGCGGTTAGACGGATGTTTGCGGACAGGTGCGCGGTCATGTTGTACATGACGTTTGTGACCCGTCGTGGCAGATGGCATGGCACATGTGCCGGACTGGAAGCTCAAACGTATGTGCCAAGAGGGAACAACCCTGTAGCCCGACGAGGACGTTGGTTACTCTGAGTGGGGGTGTATGTGATAGCCTGGCTTATTAGGGATGATAGACTACTCATATCAATAAGGAATTCCTTCTTTTGCAGAAGCCCATTCGGAAAGAACTCCAAAGTTAAGCATGCTCACCTTGGTGTAGTTTCAGGATGGGTGACTGACCGGGAAGTTGCTATCGAGTGCGCATGAGTGAGGACAAAGTGCACAGAAAAGAGTAGTATTGATCTGTGGGGCCAGTCTAGATCCCGCCAGGAGTAAGGCTCGTCCTGCCTCTCTCTGAGTTCTTCAACGCCGTCCTTGACCAATACAGGATCCAGGCCCTGCATATTTAACCCAACTTTATCCTCCTCCTATCCATCTTTGCCTTCTACTGTGAGGCCTTTGCGGGCGTGACGCCCTCTGTGCCGCTCCTCCACCATTTCTTCAGCTTGTGGCTACACGAACGGACGCAGCGCTCGGCCTACGTCTCCTTCGTTGCGGTCCACAAGGGGAATGTCCTCTTGAAGGACGGGAAGAAGGTGGAGGGCTTCCGGTACCGCTGGGTCTTCCTAGACACCAAGGGTCTCATCCCGCGGCTAGAGCTGCCGACAAAGCTGCTCGAGCGGCTCGAGAGATGTGGCCATGCAAAGCTCACCGACCTCCGAGCGGAGCCTGTCTTGAGGAGAATAACTTCGGACATGGAGGTCAAACGGCTGACGGGGGGAAAGCTCTGGAAGGAGTTCGTGACGCAGTGCTTCGTGACGCAGTGCCTGGCGCCTCTCCAGTCGCAGATGCGGCCCATGTGGGAGTTCAGGGGTGCGACGGACAACATGAGGCTGCGCCCCGCGAGCCTGACGGGCGAGGAGCTGGACAAGGCCATGCCCGTCTTGCTTAATGGCGACCCGGGGGACGTCCCCGAGGCCTACACCCCATTGTACCACCGCAATGACAGGGAGGAGCTAGTCGCCGACATGCCCGCCTTCAACGAGTTGGGGCTCATGTCGCTTGAGCATCCCATCTCCCCCGTGCCGGTGTCCTCTGGCGACAGCGACGGTGAAGAGGACTCGGAGAAGACCGAGAACGACGACCTTGAGGAAGTGTCCCCCACCCTCGTCGCAGAGCGAGCTCCTCCGCC
This sequence comes from Triticum aestivum, assembly GCF_018294505.1. NCBI lineage: Eukaryota > Viridiplantae > Streptophyta > Magnoliopsida > Poales > Poaceae > Triticum > Triticum aestivum. The sequence goes on along the minus strand of NC_057805.1, from coordinate 177,674,911 downwards.
GCCTTGAAGATGACAACACCGACGAGCTCCCAACCGCGGACTCACCGCGCTCCTCCAGGGTTCTCCGGAGGTTAGGATCCACTCCCATCCTCGCGATCACCTGGCCAGGTGACCCCAAGGAAGAGCGCGGTTGCGCCCCCTCCGGAGGGCTCCCCACAGCCCGGCGAGGTGGTCAAGACGTCGGTCCTGTCCTTGTCCAGGCCACAGCCGAAGGACGGGGCGGCCGCTACTGGGGTGGATGTGGCTGAACTGGTCGAGGCCCCTCAGGGCGGCCTCCTCACCTCTCCAGGGAGCAGCACCGCGCTGGGTCCAACCAAGGAACTCCCCGCTCGCCCCTTGGGCGCGACCAAGGCCGCGCCGAGGAAAAGCTGGAGCGCCCTGACCTTCGCCAAGAAGGAGAAGAAGAGGAAATGGATCGCTCCTGAAGAGTAAGTAACCTACCTTGCCTTTGGTCAAGCGTGGGTTGCAATTGTGCTCACGACACCCTCCTTTGATGAACAGGAGTATCGACGTGATGAAGAAGAAGAAGGCGACCGCCGAGCCGAAGGAGCCCCCTTTCCTGAGGGTGCCGTCAGCCTCCGGTCGCGGCCGTGGCGGGCACAGGAGCGTGCCGCGCCAGCCTCACGCAGTCCCTGGGTGCCTAGGCGCTGCGCCTGAGCGCATAGGCGCACCACCTACTCCTGGCGCCGCTCCGACGCCGCCTGTGGGGCCGTCCGCTGAGGACGGTGGTGCTCGGGGGCTGACACCCCTTGTCGCAGCCACGACAACTCCCGTGCTTGCGTATAGGGTGACCCCTGAGGACACAATCATGCAGCTTCAGGAGGAGCCAGCCCCCGTGGGCCAGCAGGCTATGGAGTCGTCCACCCTTGTCATGCCCGAGGGGAGCCTGGAGCCTCTGGTGCACCAAGCCAGCCACGCCCCGCTTCCTTGGCCATAGTGTCGGTCAACGCGCCAGTGCAGCCTCCTCGCTAGACCCTCGTGCTTGCGAAATGTGGCCCCCTGAGTAGGCCCGGGGCCTTGGACGAGGCCTACAGGGCGCTCGGCCGAATCCGGGCTGACCTCAAGGACAATAAGACGTACCTCATGAGGGAGTTCCTAGGGCTCGTCTTAGGGTTTCTTCGAGCCGATACAGCCACCAGGACGGCCTGGGGCTGGGTGGAGGCTGCCACCGCGGAGAGCAGGAAGGAGGCCGCCGATGCTATGGCGGCTCATGATGAGGCGCTGACCGTGGCAGCGTCTGCGGAGAAGCTCCATGGCAAGGCGGCGGCCAGCCTGAAGGCCCTTTAGGAGGAGCAGGCCGCGCATGCACATCGGCTCCACCAACGGGAGGAGGACCTCAAGGCCCGTGAGGCGAAGCTCGCCAATCGCGACTCCACGCTGTCGAAGGTGACTGTTGATCAAGGCGCGGAGCGTGAGCATCGGGCCAACCTGAAGGAGGAGGTGGTTAAGGCCCAAATGTCCCATGCTCTACACGTCTCCGAGGTGACAGCCCAGCTGGACGCCAGGGAGAAGGCCCTCGTCGCTGCTGAGAAGAAGGCGGTCGCGGAATGCGACGCCTTTCCCTCCCTCGAGTTCAGGTCTCGCCAGGTGCTACACTCCATCTGCAAGGGAGGATTCGAGGAACCGCTGGCAGCCCCTGAGGACAGCTTTGCGGGGCTCTCCTCCAAGCTCGTAGAAGTGCTTGAGGGTGCTGCCGCTGACTTGGACTCCATCCCGGAGGAGGAGTGCCACTCGCTCTTCTTCGCAGCCATGACACGCGTCTTTAGCCAGCTCTACCTTCAGGACCCAGGGTTCGACTTCGACACGGTGATCCACTCGGTCGTTCCCGAATCCCGCTGCTGCGATGGCCGTGAAGGGCCACATGGACGCTCTGATTAAGAAGTTTGTCGGAATCAGGGATCCGCAGACCCAAGAAACGTTCGAACTCTGGGGCGAGTGCGAAGAACTCAACCTCTCCAGCCAACCAGTTTGTAACCCGCATGGCCTAGCTCGATGAACAAGAGAGGAAAGGGACACATCAGTTTACCGAGGTTCGGGCCACCTTGCGGTGTAATACCCTAACCCTGCTTTGTGGTGGATTTGCCTCGCGAGGGGCTGAGGATGAACTAGTATAAGGGAGAAACAACCTCAGGAGGTGTGTTCTAGTGTGGGTGTGAGCTAGTGAAGTCTCTCTCCGGATTCGGGTCCCCTCCTATGGTGGTGGCTAAGCTATATTTATAGTGGCCTCGGTCCTCTTCCTCCAAACGAAGGCGGGAAGGGATCCTACAGTGGCCAATTTTGAAGGGGGACAAGAAGTACATCCTATCCTGACGAAAGGTGGTCTTCGCCTGCAAAGCTTCTGGTCGTGACGCCATGGTGGGCTCGGCGATGACATCCGCCCTGCCGTCCTGGCGGTCTTGGTCTTGTTGCTCGGGAATGGAAACCTTTGGCTGATTCTTCGGGACCCCACGCCTGCGCTTGCCTCCTTGGCACCAAAGATGAAACCTGCTGCTCAACGCCCGCTGGTGCTCACGTGGCCTTGGTCGTCATGGCTGGCGTCACCTCAACCTCATGTGGTGGGCACCTGCATAGGAATCTCCGCTCCTCGGGAGCCAGCCTGGGGAGGCCGCTCCCTCCGGAGGTCTTGGCACCGTCCGCCTCGCGAGGCTTGGCCCCTCGCGAGGGTCTTGTCTTCCTGGTGTTGAAGATGGGTCATACCAGGCCATCGATGGAGCCACGCCATGGGCCACAGGCAGGCAAGTCCGGGTACCCTGGTTCCCAGAACGCCGACAGTAGCCCCCGGGCCCAAGGCGCGCTCAGACTTGGCTTCGAGGCGAAACCAGAGGGCAATGGTGAAGCGCCGCGGACCCGAATTGCCTGCGGACCGAGCCGACGCGTGGCACTTGATGGGACATGGGCGTCTCCACTTCCCCACATCGCCTCGGCAATGCATGTAGAAAAACCATCATTGCTTGGAATCGCGAGAGGCCGGCGATTGGCCTCGCTTGGCTATAAATCCGAGAGGGGTCGGAGCCCCTGGTCATCTTCATCTTCTCGGGGCTTGCTCCTCTTTCTTCCCCTTCGTCCCATCGTCTTGCCAGAGCGTCCATGGCGCCAGTGAGCAGGTTTTCCGCCGCGGAGAAGGGAAAGGCCCCGAAGGAAGGGCTAGGCTGGCCGCCGCCGAAGAGAGGCCGCGGGCGCCCCCGCAAGCACGTCGCGACGCCAGCGATCGCTCCTCGAGGGCGTGGACGCGCCCCTTCAAAGACTGGCGCCGCCTCTGGGAGCCATGGAGGCGCGTCTTCCTACGATGGAACTTGCCGCGGCCGGGGCGGCCCCGACGACGGGGGGGAGGCACGTGGCAGCCCTTCGGCCGCCGCGTCCGTGCTCCCATTCAGCCGACACGCTTCCGGAGTTCGTGCTGTGATCGAAGAGGCCCGCACACATCTGGTTCCAGCTTCCACGCTTCTTCGTGGGCGTGCTGCCGGCCATGGGGCCCGGCGGCCTCTAGCTGCAGGCCGACGGCTACTGCAGCAGGGCCTCATGGGTGGAGGTCTAGGTCACCGGCGCCGACAACGTGTTCCTGAACCGCGGGTGGCAGCTGTTCACCCACGCGCGCGGCCTGCATGGGAGGTGCACCCTGCACTTAGTTACGACGGCGTCGCGACCCTCTATGTCAGGGTCTTCGAGGAAGATGGTCGGCACCTGGGGTGCTGCCTAGAGAGAGACCGCGAGGACGAAGATGACGACGACGGCCGGGGAGGCGGCTTCAATGCTGGTGGTGAGCCTGCCCTTGGCGACGGTTGCACTGCCTCCAGCAGCGGCGACTCCTCTTCTGGGCAGAGCACGAGCGATGGCGACTACGACGAGCCGCCACACCGCCAGGCTCGGACCAGGGAGGGAAACGAGCTGCCTCGCCGGCGCGCCCCGATGAAGAAGGAGGAAGACTCCAACTGAGCTCGGGCGCTGCTAGAGCCGGGCCTCAGGAGCCGCTGTAGTCGCGCGGCTTACTTTTCTTTCTTTCTTTCTCCTGCATTAAAAAAAGTAGAAGGCCTTGTCGGGGCGTGTAATGAACCATGGCGCTTGCGCCATTATGTTATTGTTGTCATATTGCATCATGATATCCGTGTTGCTGCTTATAGTGATTGGGCTAACTTAGCTTAATATGCTTGTGGTAGACTCCCTTGCCGTGAGAGCATGCCTCTCCAGGACTCGGATTCCTGCATGCTCCTCATTCTTGAAGATTCGGAAGTCGCCGAGTCTCGGGAGGCACCCTATGGCTGCAGGATTAGGAAACTTCCGGAGGTGTCATGCCTCATGCGAGCCCCCAAGCATGGGCTGGCCCCCTGTTGGCACGTTATGTCGCGATGCCCGGAGGCATGAAATCCATAGGGCATGTGTGCCCGTGAGCTCATTTGAGAGCGTCGCGTGAGGATAAAGATGCGAAAGGCCAGGGCACTAAGGCTTTGGTGGGGTGTGTCCGCGGGCGGGCCCGAGCGCACACACCATGCCCAGCCGCCACGCGCAAGACACATGAGGAAGAGCGGCGGGCCACTGCCATTCCCCCTAAGGCAAGACATGGAAGAGCGAACGATGCAAGGAGAAACAATTTCCCAACCCTCTCAAAAAAGGAGATGCGAAAACTTCAAATTTTATTCAAGAAGGTGCAAACCAGCTACAGAAAGCAAGCAAAAGAAAAGCCGTGTCCGGCAACTACACTAGTCTTCTTGTCCTCCCACCAGCGCAGAGCATGGGGCCTCCACTAGGATGTGGGTGGGAGCCCCCGTGAGGCCCAGGGGCGGCACTCAGGAGGCTCTGGAGCGTGTACAACCCCAACTCATTATTACATGAGAGTGTCATGAGCGAAGGCCTTGATCGCGGATAGAACTTCCGGAGATGCTCGATGTTCCAAGCATTCTAGATGGGGACCCCATCCTGTGTCTCGAGGCGCGCGGCGCCAGGCTTGGAGACACGGGCAATCCTGAACGGGCCCTCCCACATAGGCGAGAGCTTGTGAAGCCCCTCCCTGGAGAGCATCCACCTCAGGACGAGGTCACCCACATCGAGGGTCCTAGAGCGAATGCTACGACAGTGATACCGCCGCAGCGCCTGCTGGTACCTTGCTGCACAGAGCGAGGCTTGGAGGCGGCGCTCCTCCCCCAGCATGAGGTCCATCCCCCGTGAGGCGTCCTAGCATGCCTCGTCAAACGCCAAGACCCGCGGGGATCGATGCTTGACCTCATGAGGGAGGATCCACTCAGCTCCATAGACGAGGAAGAACGGGGTCTAGCCCGTGGGCTTGGTCGTGGTGGTGTGGATGGACCACAACATGGACTGGAGCTCATCGAGCCAGCCCCTGCCGCAGGCCTCGAGGTTCTTCTTAAAGCTCCTTGCCTTGTGGCCCCTCAGGACCTCCTCGTTGGCGCGCTCGGCCTGGCCGTTGCTCTGTGGGTGTGCCACCGAAGCGTAGAATATTTGCGTTCCAAGGTTAGCACAATATGTTTTGAAAAGGTTGCTTGTGAACCGAGAGCTATTGTCGGTGATGATACGGTTGGGGACCCCAAAACGGCTCACGTGGCCCTTGATGAACTTGACAGCCGAGCCAGCTGGGATGGTGCACGCGGCCTCCACCTCCGCCCACTTGGTGAACTTGTCGATGGCGACGTAGAGGTAGTGGTAGCCCCCGGGCGCTCGAGGGAACGGGCCTAGGATATCCAGTCCCCAGACCGCTAACGGCCACGGGAGTGGGATGGTCTCGACACCCTGAGCGGGCTGATGGATCTGCTTGGCATGGAACCGACATGCCTCGCAAGATCTCACCAGCTCAGTGGCATCGTTGAGCGTCATGGGCAGTAGAATCCGCTGCGGAACGCCTTGCCCACGAGGGTGCGCGACGAGGAGTGATGCCCGCAATCCCCACCGTGGATGTCGGCCAGCAACTCGCATCCCTGCTCCTTGCAGATGCACCACAGAGAGACGTCATTTGGGCGCCATCGGTAGAGCTCATCGTCCTAGATGCAGTACGCGGTGGCTTAGCAAGCCACACATTCTGCATCTTCCTCCTTCTCTGGCAAGGTGGGTCGGAGCAGGTACACCTTGAGCTCCTCGGTCCAGCACCCCTCCCGAGGTTCGAGCGCAAGAAGCAGGCGGACCACCGAGGTCGGACCGCAAGCTGGGGTGCCCGAGGAGGGTGCCATGGGCGGCTCCTCTCGAAGTAGCGCTGGTCCTACAGTGGGGGGAGCCGCTGACGGCTTGAAGAGCCGTTCCTCGAAGATGCCAGGCTCCTGGGGGTGGCGCTGGGACGCCCTCTTGGAGATGTCGTCAGCCTCGTTGCTTGTGCCAAGCGTACGTGCTACAATTCCAAGCCTAAGAATCATTTCTCAGTTTTGCGTACCTCTTCAAGGTATGCCTCCATGTGCTCGTCCATTGGCTTGTACGCTTTGTTGGAGAAGTTGACGAGTAGCTGGGAATCGCCCCTGATAGTGAGGCGGCCTGACCCCTAGAGCCGCCGAGGCCTTGAGGCCGGCGATCAGGCCCTCGTACTCAGCAATGTTATTGGAGACCTTCTTGCCATGTTGAAAGCAGAGTTGCACAGCGTAGTAGAGCTTGTCCTGGGTAGGTGAGATGAGCACAGCTCCAGCCCCTGCGTCTTGGCATGCGAATGCGCCATCGAAGTACATGACCCAACCATCTGGAGCCTCATCTACGGGCGTGAGGGAAAGGTCCTCGATCACCCCTGGGCCAAGGGCGTTAGTCCATTCTGCCACAAAGTCGGGGAGGGCAGCGCCCTTGATGACTTGGTCGGTGCTGAACTCAACCTGGAACGCCTACAACTCGACGTTCCACTCAGCGACCCTTCCTGTGGCACTGGGGCTCCGAAGCACCTTCTGTGGCATGGGGTAGCGTGCACGCACATCACGCAACACCGTGCTAATGAAGTACACAGGATGCTCAATGAGGGAGGGGCGTCGACAGCATGCTGCCCCTCCTGAGACGAGGGATCCTCGGGAGTAGCCTCCTCGAAGGCCCCTCCTGAGACGTCCTATGGGGCAGCCGAGGCCTCAGGAGCACCGTTCGGAGGCTGCAGTGTTACGGTCGGGCGCGGGGCGCTACACCACACACCGGCAACCGCGCGCTCTTCTCGGACCTCAACGAGTGTCGCGCTTGCCGAGTGGGGCGTGGCGGCCAGGTAAAGCACCATGGGCTCAAGAGGACGAGGCGCTACCATCAACGACAGTCTAGTGAGGTACCTCTTGAGGTCTTGGAAGGCCGCCTCGGCCTCTGGAGTCCATTTCAACGGGCCCTTCTTCTTCATCAGCTTGTAGAACGGGAGGGCACGCTCGCCTAGTGTCGGTGTGAAAACTGGCGGATCTCGGGTAGGGGGTCCCGAACTGTGCGTCCAAGGTCGATGGTAATAGGAGACAGGGGACACAATGTTTTCCCAGGTTCGGGCCCTCTTGATGGAGGTAATACCCTACTTCCTGCTTGACTGATCTTGATGAATTTGAGGATTACAAGAGTTGATCTACCACAAGATCGTAATGGCTAAACCCTAGATGTCTAGCTTGTATGATTGTGATTGCCTCTACGGACTAAACCCTCCGGTTTATATAGACACCGGAGGGGACTAGGGTTGTACAAAGTCAGTTACAGAGAAAGGAATCTACATATCCGAACGCCAAGCTTGCCATCCACACAAAGGAGAGTCCCATCCGGACACGGAAAGAAGTCTTGTATCTTCATAGCCCATCAGTCCGGCCCATGTTACATAGCCCGAACGCCCAAGGACCCCTTAATCCAGGACTCCCTCAGTAGCCCCTGAACCAGGCTTCAATGACGATGTGTTCGGCGTGCAGATTGTCTTCGACATTGCAAGGCGGGTTCTTCCTCCGAATACTCCAAAGCAACCTTTGAACACAGAAAACGTGTCCGGCTCTGCAAAACAAGTACCACACACAACCACAAAGAGTATAATATTTCACGAGTCCAATCTACCGACAACTTTTGTAGCGTGACATCACGTCCCTGCCCGATCTTTATTTCGAACCGTTTTTTAGCCTCCCGCTCCACGTTTCAAGATTTGGCACGTCTTGTCGAAGTAGAGATCGTGTCCCCTTATTGCGGGATTTTCATCAATACAGGCGTGGGTAATCCAACCGCTCCGTTGTATGATTCCTTGGGAATAGGCAAGTTTTAAGGCCCATGAGGAGGCGTTCGATATTCATCGCCTTTATAAAGGGGCACGGACCCGTCTTTTTCCCCTACGCCTGCCCCTTCCTCAACCTTTTCAACCTCGAGTTCCAGCACCCAGGTTTCAACTTAATTGCTCCAAGCCTCCCAGTCATGTCCGGACCCAGCCCTCAAGGCCGGTGGGTGGCCTCCTCTGTCACAGAGGAGGATATCGCGAAGCTCCGGGCAGCAAGGTACCTGACCGCGGAGATCCTCCACAGGCTTCCTACCAAGGGGCATGTTATTCCTACACCCAGATCCGGCGAGAGGGTCATATTCATCTCCCACTTGCTCCGGGGGCGGTTTGCTCTCCATCCCTTCGTCCATGGCCTCATGTTCTATTATGGGCTAGTTTTTCATGATCTAGCTCCGAACTCCTTTCTTCACATCTCGGCGTTCATTGTCATGTGCGAGGTCTTTCTTCGTATTCCCCCACACTTCAGCTTATGGCTCAAGACCTTTAATGTGAAGCTGAAGGTAGTCGACGGGAAACAAGCGGAGTGTGTAGGTGCTATGGTGAGTAAGCTCACCAATACTCTTTGGCCGAAAGGCTCTTTCACGGAAACTTCCAACCTATGCTAGCGGGAGTGGTTTTACATCACTGAACCTCGTGGTACCAAGTGGGCAGCTACACCTGCGTTCCGATCTGGCCCTCCATTACGACTCGCATCATGGATTAATAAGGGGCTGGACTGGGGATCAATTTACGAAGTGCAGACGCTACAAAGCCATATCCGGAGCCTCCTTGAAAAGGACACCGGCCTCAAAACGTAATCCAGGTAATGCAAGTCCGCCGGGTCCTGCCGTGCCAGTGACGGCCCCTCCGCATGTGGGAGTTTAATCCGGAAGGACCACGGGCCCTTCAGCACTTCTTCGGCACGACACACAGAGGAATGTGGAAATTATTCTTCGGGACCCGAAAGCAGTGGCCGGATACAACCGAGGACATCGGCCTCGACTGCAATCATCCGGATACCTCAGTAAGCACTCGACTCCTGAACACAGCTTAGTTGATTATCCCCTAATAATATATTGAGTAACCTATCTTCGACCAGGGCTGGATAAAGAAGGCGGAACGAATTAGGTGTTCGGCCCCTCTTCCCGAAGACTCAGCTGATCCTGTGTTAACAAGGATGTTGGCTCCGGCGCCGTATCAAGTGCCGGCGAAGGAGGACAAGGAGGAGAGCAAAAAGGCCAACGGTGGCCTCCACTCTAAAGGTACACCGGACGCTATGTCCGGGGAGACTGGAACTCCCTCTTCTGAAGACGAAGGGGAAGGAGAAGCTGAGATCCCTTCTCCCCATGGGAAGAAAAGGACCGCCTCCGAAGATTTGGAGGTGGAGGCTCCCAAGCGAGGGAAGATGTCCCCGTCAGGTGGCTCGGGTTCGGAAGACGATGTTGTCGCACAGTTCCTCCGTAAGGACAAGCCTTTGGCCGAATCGTAAGTGAACAAGGGTGTTCTAAACATATCCCATTCTTTTCAAGTTATAAGGGTAACATCTAAAATATATGTTTGCAGTCCGGCCCGTAGTCTTCCTCAACACTCCTCCTCCTCGAGGGATCTGCTTCTGGAGATGATGGAAAGCGAGACGCCTCCACAGGCCTCCTCGTCCAATTGGGCAGACGACTTCGAGGTGTCGTCCCGGAGGATCGCTCCCGATCAACAAGTGGTGCGGGGGACAATGAAGACAACGCCCGAAGGTGATACTTCGGTCGTCCAGGGTCCGGGGTGTGCAGCCCCTACGGGGACCAACAATAAAGGCCTCGGACTATCCGGTTTATAGCCGAAGATGACTCTAGGGTCGAGTAAACATATCCCTTCAAAGGGAGTCCGTACTCCCGCAACCGCTTCCAGGAATCCAGAAGCGCCGGATACATTGATGGACATGTTGCAAAATGCGTCCGTCTTAGAGGAACATAGTACCTTAATGGGTACGGTAGTTGAGAGGATTCTGTCCGCGAGAAGTTGATTGAATGAGGCTTTCACAGGCCTGCTAAGAGGTTTTGAGGTATGCAATGCAATATCTTCAATTGCTCTCTGCATGCAAAATGCACCTGTGTATAGATAGTAGCCCCTGAGACTCTGGTTGGCGTCCAAAGGGAGGTGATCAGAGGATCAAAAAAGATATGCCTAGGAAATAACCTGATTAATTTTAACATAGGTTGTTACGTCCATGGCTACTGCCCAAGCTATAGAAGTTGCAAATCTGAAGTAGAAACTTGATGTGGCGGATGACGACATCACTCTTATTAACAGGCGGCTCGACGAGGCACAAGGTATGTTTTGGGGCTGTCGGCTTATGCATGTATAATAATATGAGCACGAAGCTGATAATTATATACGGAGACATGCATAACCGTTGATAGCTGTCGCGGTTGAGACCCTTCGGGCTGAACTTGCCTGGGCCAAGGAGCAAGCCAGAGTGAGTAATGCGGTTGCCAAGAAGGCAGCTACTGAGTTAAAGGCCAAACAGGCTGCTCGGCGCCAGTGCGAGGAGAGAATATCTACCATGGCGCGAGAGCTAAAGGATGCCACTGGCTGATGCGAATCACTCGAGAAGGATAATAAAGCCAAGACGGCTGATTTCGACAAGGCCTTACAAGAGGCGCGAGAGGCACGATCCGAGTCAAGAGCGGCTCGGGAGGAGATTCGGCAAGCTGGGGAGATAGCGGCCGGTAAGCCCTTTCTATTACAGACAAAATTCGGCGATCCGAAGTATGCCCCGCTTAATCAAATGTGGAGTTTTCCAGACGCATTCTTGGACCTGCCGAAGAGTGTCTCCGATGCGGCGCAGTTTTTCCAAGTGCAAGAAGGACATGCAACGGAGAAGCTTTTCTGGTCACAAAGCACGCCAAAGCATCCGCTGTTGCTGAACGAACAGATGGCCCAGTGGGTCGAGTTCCACAAGATATCCGGATTTGCCATGAAGGACGTCGTGGTCCGGCTGTGGCCGACTGAGCCAATTCCGAATAGTGATTTCGGTTTGGTGCAATGACTTGTTGATGCGGTGCCGTGTATCGACGCCGTTAAGCGGCCAACATGCATTGAGGGTGCACGGATGACCTTTGCACGCATCAAGACGTACTGGGCAAAGATGCATGCCACCGATATTGCAGTGAAGAGTCTACCAGGCGGCAAGGACCGTCACACGCCAGAGCATTATTTTGAGGATGTCCTAGAGGGCGCCCGTTTGATAGAGGGTCAGTGCTAGAAGGATATGATATTCGAGTGAATTTATCGAAATCGCGATAACAATATTATAATATATTAAGGTATGTTATATTTATGTCTTTTTCCTGAAAGGTATTTCCTCCTGTGCGGCCGGTTTACCTAATCTGAAAGTTTGCCAGTCGTCGGCTTCAGCCCCCTCGCATATAATGCGGGGGTGTTCGGAATAGCAACTGACTACACTTGACTCGACGTCTTGGTCCATGAAGGAGGTGTCAGTGCGGCGAACTAGGCAATCGGACTATAGGGCTTTAACACCTTCACTTAGCCATAGGGGTTTGACAGTGGGTCTACGATATAGCCCCTTGTATGTACGCGTTTATCCGAATACGGTGCGTTACATAGGTGACCAGAAGAACGGTCCTTCGTATAATACGGAAGAAATCATGAAAGATTCTGATAAGTCATCGAGTGGTTGACCAGTTCTCACCGCATCATGACAGTCAGTTTTCGGCTTTCTCTACTGAGGTGTTTGACCAGGTGAACCGGAAACACAATCGCAGTAGTTCTCCCTTTACTACCCTAGCTGATAGGACGGAACGTAAGGTAGTAAGCACAGGAGCCGGGCAACCCAACTATTGACCAAAGACATGGTTCCGAGCTGATGCATATAAAGCCAAATTCGTGACGCTGAAGTATGCTATAAAGCTGTTCGGACTTTTCAGCAACACATATGTTGCCGTATCGAGCCCCTGGCAATTTGAGCCGAGGTGCGTGTGTGAAACAACCGAAGAAGCAAAATTCAGTTCTGGAAAAAGCAAATACTGAGTACGGATTATGTTCACAGGAATCTGATTTATACGTCAAATGCAATTTTACAGATTATACCACCACTACCCAGGCTATTTGACATGCCAAGTGTCGAAGGCTGGGGAAAAAGGCACTTTACAGGTGTGAAATAAAGTGTGCGGTCTACAAAAAATCATTTGGACCTCCCGTCGCACGTCTGCGCTACCTTTGCCTCGGCGAAAAGATTCCTCAACAGGAATAGCCGTTGATTATTTATACGAAGCCGAACTCAGAAAAGTGTCCCTGTATGCCCGTTGGATGAACAAGTTTTGATTCACCTGTAGTAGAAGATAAAAAATAGTTAGAAAAAAAGAAGAAGGCTATAGGAGTGCGAGCCGCATTGTAGGTCTGTCCGTATTGTGCCTCCGCCGATGACCAAGGTATTTTAAGTGCATAATGATGCATGTGTGATACAAACTTCGCGAGTGTATGAGGTGAACGACGGAGGCCGGACTGCTAATCCAGCTCTGAAATTGACCGGTCCTGTGTAGTAGAGGCCGGCGGCTTAATGGTCGATGAGATACGCGGTTTAATGGGGCCGCTTTGTACTTCGGCGGCAATAGCCGCAATATGCTCCTCTGTACAGAGGGAGCGTTCCGTATTTCCGTCTATCATGATGACGCCTCATGGACCGGGCATCTTAAGCTTTAGATAGGCGTAGTGTGGGACCGCACTAAAATGAGCAAAAGCGGTCCGTCTTAGCAGTGCATGATAGCCACTGTGGAATGGGACAATATCGAAGATCAAGTCTTCGCTTCGAAAGTTGTTCGGCGAACCGAAGACAACTTCCAATGTAATTGAGCCTGTGCAGTGGGCCTCTACGCCGGGTATTACTCCCTTGAAGGTAGTTGTGGTGGGCTTGATTCTCGAAGGATCAATTCCCATCTTGCGGATAGTGTCTTGGTAGAGTAGATTGAGGCTACTGCCGCCGTCCAGAAGGACTCTCGTAAGATGGAACCCGTCGATAATTGGGTCGAGGACCAGAGCTGCTGAACCTCCGTGACGGATACTGGTTGGGTGGTCCCTGCGATCAAAAGTGATCGGGTAGGCCGCCCATGGGTTAAATTTTGGGGCGACTGGCTCTATGGCATAGACGTCCCGCAGTGCGTGCTTGCGCTCCCTTTTAGGGATGTGTGTCACATATATCATGTTTACTATTTTTACTTCGGGGGGAAATTGCTTCCGTCCCCCGGTGTTCGGTTGGTGAGTCTACTCGTCATCGCTGTCACTGGGCGCTCCCTTCCCCTTGTGTTCGGCATTGAGCTTGCCGGCCTGTTTAAAGACCCAACAGCTTTTGTTGGTATGATTGGCTGGTTTGTCGGGGGTGCCATGGATCTGGCAGGGTCGGTCCAGTATCTTGTCTAGACTGGATGGTCCGTCTTTGTTTGCCTTGAATGGCTTCTTCCGTTGACCGGATTTGGAGCCGCTGAATCCGGCGTTGACCGCCATGTCTTGCGTTCCTTCATTATTGTTTCGACGCTTGTGTTTATTGCGTCGTGGCTTGCCCTTGCCATCCCGGGCTTCGGAAGTGCCCGGATCACTGGTGCTATTGCTTCTACGAGCCAACCAGCTATCTTCTCCCGCACAAAAGCGGGTCATTAGCGCGGTGAGGGCTGCCATGGATTTCGGTTTTTGCTGGCCGAGATGGCGGGCGAGCCACTCATCTCGGACGCTATGCTTAAAGGCCACGAGGGCTTCGGCGTCCGTACAATCGACAATTTGGTTCTTTTTAATTAAGAACATAGTCCAGAGCTTCCTGGCTGACTCTCCGGGCTGTTGAACTATGTGACTTAAGTCGTCGACATCCGGAGGTCGGACATATATACCTTGGAAGTTGTCGTGGAAGGCGTCTTCCAAGTCCTCCCAGCTATCAATGGAGTTTTCGGGCAGGCTGTTCAACCAGTGCCGAGCTGGTCCCTTGAGTTTTAGCGGGAGGTATTTGATGGCATGAAGATCATCACCACGGGCCATATGAATATGGAGAAGAAAATCCTCAATCCATACCACGGGGTCTCTTGTCCCATCATATGATTCGATGTTCACGGGTTTAAACCCTGCTGGGAATTCGTGCTCCATTACTTCATTAGTGAAGCAAGGGGGGTGTGCGGCGCCTCTATATCGGGCCAAGTCGCGACGTAGCTCGGATGGAGTCTGTCTGCGGTTTTTGGCCCGGGCGTGATTATGCTTGTCACGTCCGGCTAGATAGCCGTCGTCGCATGTCGGGGCACGCCCCCGCGATCTGTAGATCGATCTGGTCTGACCTGCTCTACTGTCCAGGTCCTGTCGTAGGTCGTATGTATATCCCCGAGCTGTTATATCTCTACCTTTACGGTGAGGTAGTACGTTCTGGTGTTCGGCTTGAGTTGCCGGTTTGTCCCGGTCACGTGGTGGTCGGTCAGCCGCATTACACGCTGATGGTACGGGCTCAAGTGCCTCGTCATCGAATTGAGGTAGCAATTTGTGCTTCAGGTAACTTTTGGTTGGGTGCTCAAGGCCGTATTCCTCGGCTGCCAGAACATTAGTCCATCGATCACTGAGCAGTTCTTGATCAGCTTGAAGCTGCTGCTGCTTCTTTTTCAGGCTCCTTGTAGTGGCAATTAGCCGGCGCCTAAAGCGCTCCTGCTTGAGAGGTTCACCAAGCACGATAAAGTCTTCGTCACTGAGGCTCACCTCGTCCTCGGAGAGTGGGAGATAATTACTGTCCTTCGAGTCTTCATTTACGGTCTGTTCATCTGGGCTAACTTGCCCATCTTCCCGATCGTCCTGTTCGGAAGTTGGCTTGACGGGGTCTTCTCTGTCTTCGGCATCGTTCGGAGTGTTGTTGCGTCCTGTGCCGGTATTGCTGTTTTTTCCGCGGCGTGAATTAGAGCGGCGCTGCTGACGTTGGCGCTTTGGCTGTATCTCAGGAGGTTTATGCTCGACTGGATCTTCTTTGTCATCGCCGTTATTTTCTTTGGGTGTATCCACCATGTACACGTCATACAAAGAGGTGGCCATCCAACGCCCGGTAAACGGCGGGTTTTGAGCCTGGTCTTCTCCGACATCGTCGTCCATATCGTTGATGTCTTCGGAGCCGTAATCGAGCATGTCGGTTAAGTCCTCGACTGTCGGATTTCGAGTTTCGGCAAAACCCTTGAGGTTCGAACACTGGGGTGCGCGTGAAGATTTCCCCCTACCGAATCATGCCCTCAACCTCGCCGCGATCTCAAAGCCTAGCTCGACAAACTCGCAACACAAGGGATACGAGATTTATACTGGTTCAGGCCACCGTTGTGGTGTAATACCCTACTCCAGTGTGGTGTGGTGGATTGCCTCTCGGGCTGAGGATGAACAGTACAAGGGGAAGAACAGCCTCCTGAGGAGAGGTGTTCATGTGCTTGGTGGGTGTGTGGATGATCTGAATCGGTTCGAGATCAGTTGGTCTCGATCTAGCTCGAGTTGCCTCCTACAGTGGTGGCTAGTCCTATTTATAGAGGCCCTGGTCCTTTCCCCAAATATCGAGCGGGAAGGGAGCCAACAACGACCAATTTGAAGGGGGAGAGCTAGTACAAGCTATCCTGACTAAAGGTGGTCTTCGCCTGCCAAAGGCTCTGGTGGTGACGCCGTCTTGGGCTCCATGGTGACCTCCGCTTTGCCGTCCTGTTGGTCTTGGTCTCGTTGCACCGATATGGAAACCTTTGCTTGATGCCTCGGTACTCCTCACCTGCGCTTGCGTCCTTAGCACTAAAGAGGAATTGAGGACACTGTGCGGGCTGGCGCCCGCCCGGCCTTGGTCGTCATGGCTGACGTCGTAGGAACCTCGCGAGGTTCGCCTTGCCTTGATCTCTCCGCCCCTCGTGAGCCAGTACCGGTGAGGCTGCCCTCGAGGAGGCCTTGTGTCGTCCGCCTCGCGAGGCTTGGCCCCTCGCGAGGGTCTTGAGCGTTGGTTGGTGAAGACGGGCCGTACTGGGCCGCAAGTGGAGCCACCCCGTGGGCCGCAGGCAGGCAAGTCTGGGGACGCCCGTTCCCAGAACGCCGACAGTAGCCCCTGGGCCCCAGGCGCGCTCGGACTTGGCTTCGAGGCGAAGCCAAAGGCCAAGTGCGGAGCACCCCGGGCCCCAACAGCCTGCGGCCTTGGTCGACGCGTGGTGATTGATTGGACGTGGGCGTCTCCGCTTCCCTACGCTGCCTCAGCAACTTCCCGACTTGATGAGTCCCTGCTGCATGCAGAGAGGGTTATCATTACCTGTGATCGTGGAGGTCGACGGTTGGCCTCCTCCTGCTATAAATGGGAAGGGGGGCAGGGGTTATCATTACATGTGATTGTGGAGGTCGATGGTTGGCCTCCTCCTGCTATAAATGGGAAGGGGGGCAGGGCCCCCGACACCCATCTCTTGTTGCTCGCTTTTTCTCCCTACCTCCATTGCTGGTAGTGACACCATGGCGTCGATCCGAAGGTTCTCAGCCACGGAGAAGGGAAAAACTCCCCGCGATGAGCCCGGGCCACTTCCGCCGAGGAAGAGGCCGGTCCACTGCCGCAACGTAGTCGTGAGGCAGGAGGTGACAAGGCCTTGGTACGAGCGACCACCTCCCGGGTATCCACTACCTTTGTACGCCCAAGCTGAGGGCTCGGGAGGAAGAGGCAGCAAGCGGCACCGCCCGCGCCGCAACCGAGGCCGCCGCGCTGCGGTGGCGCGCGCCGTCGCCCCTGGAGTCCACGCCGCGGACTCCTCACGAGAACTTGTGCTGTGGGAGGCGATGCCTCCATGCACCTAGGTCCGTTTCCCTTCATTCTTCTCCGCCAAGATGCTGCCGAGGGGACCCCTCGAGCTATGGCTGCAACACACCGATTGCGACGCACCGGCGACCAGAGCGGAAGTTGAAGTCATCTCCTCGGGCAAGATCTTCATGACCCGAGGCTGGGGTGAGGTCGCCTGGGTTTGCCGTGCGGAAGGCGCCCTTGCGATCCACTTCGAATATGATGGCGCCTCCACGAGGTTCTTCAAGGTCTTCGACGCGGAAGGCTGCCGCTTGGAGTGCTGCCCCGGAGGGGGGCGTCAGGACGGCATCGCAGCAGGGGCAGGGCCTGCTGTCCGCCCCGCCAGTGGCTCCTCTGGTAGCAGCAGTGATGCTTGGGGGTCCAGCAATTCTCCCGAGCTCTAAGTGACTCCAGAGACGAGCGACGACAGCTACATGCCCCCGAGCTCTCGCCGCGCCCGGAGTAAGGCTGCAGCGTCCGGCCGCCACCGCTGCTGATCTGGATGGGGTCGGCGCCGGCTTCCCGTAGCCCACTGTTGATGATGGCGTCGGCCACGGGAGTGCATGTAGATAGGGCTCCTTGAAGTTCTTTTCTTCTGCTCCCTGCGAGGAATCGAGAAGTGACCCGCGGGGCGTGTAAAGGGTCCGCAATGTCTTTTGTTGATATTATCTTTATCATGAAATTGTGCGTGTGCGCATCCTATTCTGACTTGGTTTCCCCTTTCCAACCTCGCGGCAGCTTGGTGCTCTACGCTGACAGGTCCCGGTCCCCAAGCAGGCTGCAGCCGTCGCTGGTATGCCAGGTCGCGATGCCGTGGTCAAGGCCAGGAGGTGAGCAGCCCGAGGTCCATTAAGAGCTCCTAAGGCGCGATGCTCAGGAGGTCCCCTTTAGCGCGCAAGCGGCCATCGGAAGGTAAGAAAGGGAGGCGACGTTGCCGCAACTGTGCTACAGCAAGTGAGGATCCCGTGTAGTGGCGATCGGTTGATTCAAGCGCGAAACTTATCTCGGTAGTCTGGAGTCGTTTCCTGGCGTTGCGCCAGACTCGTGCATCAGTGGTCGTGGCGCAGCTAGGTTAGGCCCATGCGTGCTTCCCCTTCTTCCCCACGCTCTCCTTCGTGCTCTACGTCCTCAGGTCCCGACCCTCGAGCGAGCTCAGCCGCCGCTGGTATGCCAGGTTGCGATGCCGTGGTCAAGGCCAGGGGTGAGGGTTGGAGAGCTAGTAGGAACTCCCGAGTTGTGATGCTCAGGAGCCCCCTTTTAACGCGCAAGCGAATTGCATGGGAGAAGAAGGAGCCTGCGGTACTACCCGCTGTTGTCCTTGGGAGGTTCCTACAAGTCAGCGCGAGGAGGGGCACAGATTGCCATTATGGTTGCGGGCCGGCCACTGGTCGCTCTGCAAGAGAATGAAGGCACCGAGGGCCTGGTGAGGTGATGCGCGCGGGCAGTGCCGTGGGCCAGAGCTCGACCGCTCGGATTTATCGACGTTGCAGGGACGGACCCAAGCACAAGCGTCGTGCCAGCGTGAACGGCTCCTGTGGTAGGTGACAATCAAGCAGGTGATGATCACAGATAGGTTAAGCATGAGAAGACAACTAGCTTAGGTAAATGCACGAACGATACACGCCACTGGGTCGGACTCGAGCGGCTTGGGGATGATGCAGCCCGAGGGGCGCCCCCAACAAGGTAAGCTGAAGACATGAAAAAGATACATGCCGCTGGGACGGACCCACTCGACCTGGGAATGATGCAGCCCGATGGGCGCTCCCAGCTAAATAAACTTGGAAAATGTCACCTGGTTCTGTTGTCGAAGGGGTGTTGAGGCAGCTGAAGACGCGTGACGAAGGGGTTGCTCCTCACGAGCCGCCGGGGTCCGGAGCCTCGGGAGGCTCTGGGGGTCCAGGCAGTTCCTTGAGGACCGTCTCCATCTCCACCAGGACCGCGTGGTGCCTGGCCTCCCGAGCCGCCAGGATGCTCCACAGGTTGTGCTGGAAGGCGGACGCCACGCTCGGCATGCCGAATGGCATGCGAACGTAGCTGTGAGGTGGACCGTCACAACGTCCCACGCACGAAGGCCAGCAGAGCTCCTGAGATGCGGCTCTGTTGAGCCCTGGGACGTCAATGCAGACGCGCAGCCCGGCATCCTCGCCTGGATGGGGAGCTGCGCCAGGTGAGCGGCGATCGCCGCGCATGGCCCTTGCATCCTGCAGTTCCTGAGTGGTCTTGGCGATGAACTCCTGAGCGCTGGGCACTCCTCGCCCGATGTCCTCCTGAGGGAAACATGCTGCGAAGCACGCCTCCATGTGGTGCCCGAGCGCCTCCCTCGTGATGTTGGCAAGGTCAGAGGCCCTCCAGAAGAGAGCCCCCGAGCCCTGCCCGAGGAGGGCGGTGGGCTAGCCTTCCTATGCGAGGGAGGGAGGCGCCCCAGGCGCGGGCGCTGATCCTGACGTGGCTCCAGTTGCGGCGTCGTTCTCCTGAGGCCCTGTGCAGAGTAGCTACTTCTTCTTCTTGGGGACGACCTAAGGAGGGTACTGTGCTGCATTGCTGTCGGGGTCTTCAATTGACGCTGCTTGGAAGGCGCGCTCGAGGGAGCACACCGCATCTTTCTCTTCGCAGGGGACTGTGATGATCCCGCCGCTTCCTAGCATCTTGAGGACGTTGTAGCCATGGTGCTTCACCGCGATGAACTTGGCCTGGGCCGGATACCCGAGGATGGCGTTGTATGGCAGACGGATGTGGGCGTCGTCGAAGTCGATGGGCTCGGTACAGTAGTTGTCGCGCTGTCCGAAGGTGACAGGGAGGCGGACCTGCCCTATCGGCGTGGTGGAACCGTCGGTCACTCCTGAGAAGGGCTTGCTAGGCTGAAGCTGATCGTAGGGGCACTTGAAGGCTGTCGAATGTCTCGACGGACAGGACGTTGAGCCCTGCGCCGCCATCGATGAGTGTCTTGGTGACTTGTACGTTGCTGATGACGGGTGAGCAAAGCATTGGGAGGGCGCCAGCGGTGGCCGCGCACTTGAGCTGATCTGTAGAACTGAAGGTGACGGCGCACTTGGACCACCTAAGTGGGTGCGTGGCCTCGAGCCTGGGGAGGACTGCGTTCACCTCGCGAGAAAACTGCTTGAAGATGCGTTGAGAGGCCGGGGCTTGAGCTCCACCCAAGATGCAGGCGATAGCTCGCGGCTCCTGGAAGCCCCCAGGCCCCTCGTCCTGATGGTGGTCGTCGTTCCTTCTTGGTGGTGGCGGCAGCGGGGGAAGGCCAGCGTTGCTCTGAGGGTGATCCTCGCGAGGCTGGCCCCTCCATGCACCTTCGCGAGGCTGGTCTTGCCAGCGGTCCTCTCGAGGTCGGTCGCACCACTCCTGGCGGGGGCCACGGTCGTCCCAGCGTCCTCCAACACGTCCTCCTCGGCCGTAGCCCTGGTCGTTGCGCTCGGGGCGTCGACCGAGGCGTCCATCTTGAATGGCCCTGAGATCTTGATAGTCATTGGTGTTGTGGCTGTGAACGTTGTGGAAGGCGCAGACGGCCGGCTGCTCTTGGATGACTCGGGCTGGTCCCGGCCACGCTTCATGTCCGGCTGCGCTGCGAGTACAACCACTCCCTTGCACTTCACGTCCTTGGCCTTGGCTTTCTTCTCCTCCAGGTCGGCAGCTGGGAGCTCGAGAAGGGAAAGGCGCCCTTCCTCAGCCCTTGCACACTTGGAAGCCAGGTTGAACAACTCCAGGGACGTGCACAACTCCTCGTGGATGGCGAGCTCCCCCTTCATCTTGACGTCGCGGACACCATCAGAAAACACGGAGATGATGGCCTCGTCCGTCACCTTGGGGATCTTGAGGCGATCGTTGTTGAAGCGCTGGATGTACTTCTGGAGGGTCTCCCTTGGCTGCTGCTTGACGCGGCGCAGGTCACCCACGGCCGGAGGGCGGTCGCGAGTGCCCTGGAAGTTGGCGATGAAGCAGTTGCGCATCTCGTTCCCAGGAGGAGATGGAGCCGGGAGGCAGGTTCAGGAGCCATGAGCGGGCACCATCCTTGAGAGCCATGGGGAACCAGTTCGCCATGACTTCTTCATCACCGTTGGCCGCCTCGATGCTCAGTTCATAGAGCTGCAGGAACTCCACGGGGTCGGGGGTGCCGTCCTAGCGCGGAGGCAGGTCTAGCTTGAACTTGCCCGGCCATGCGACGCTACGTAGCTCAGGAGTGAAGGCACGGCAGCTCGCGGTGGCCACCGGGACCCTTGGCTGGTGCGGGGCCTGCCCTTGATGTCCGCGCACCGGCACAGCAGGCGGCGCATGATCTTGTCGTAGTGGTGCTGGAGCGCGGGAGCGTTTTCTTGCAGACGAGGAACTTCTTGGCAGCTTCCTTCTTCGCGCACGGGCGCCCGACGCGGTGGGTCGCGCCGGGGGGCCGCACGCCTTGGCGCCAGGACGCCGTCTTGGTGCGGAGGTGGTGGTGGTGGCGCTCCATGGGCCACGTCGCCCGCAGCTGGCGGAGGGCGAGGCAGTGAGAGGGACGGCGCAGGGGAGCCCCCTGCGGAGCTGACGAGCTCGGCGATGCGGTCCAGCCAGTCCTCGTAGAGGTCGTCGATGGGGCGGTAACGCAGGAGTTCACGTAACATGCACAACGCGGCCTGCGCGTCCGTGGGAGCGTGATGAGCGTGGGACGACGAGCTGGCCGGGGTCAGCGACGGGGTGGCGGTGCGGCCATCCCGCAGCACCAAGGGGTGCAGCGAGAATGCTTGCTGCTCGTTTCCTGCCTGGCCGGTGACGGTGTTGGTGGCAGGCAACAGAGAACGACGGCGTGGCCCGCCGACAGGAGTCGTCTGAGCAACGCGGGCGGCGAGGGCGGCCCGGCGCTCAGCGCGAGCTCGGCGAGCGTCCGCCATGGAGACGACGAGGCGATGGGACGCGGATCGACGGAAGGGAAGCTCCAGCGCACCCCTACCTGGCGTGCCAAATGTCAGATTTTGGGTTCCGGCAAAACCCTTGAGGCTCAAACACTGGGGTGCGCGCAAAGATTTCCCCCTACCGATTCACGCCGTCAACCTCGCTGCGATCTCAAAGCCTAGCTCGACGGACTCGCAACACAAGGGACACGAGATTTATACTGGTTCGGGCCACCGTTGTGGTGTAATACCCTACTCCAGTGTGGTGTGGTGGATTGCCTCTCGGGCTGAGGATGAACAGTACAAGGGGAAGAACAGCCTCATGAGGAGAGGTGTTCTTGCGCTTGGTGGGTGTGTGGATGATCCGAATCGGTTCGAGATCAGTTGGTCTCGATCTAGCTCAAGTTGCCTCCTACTGTGGTGGCTTGTCCTATTTATAGAGGCCCCGGTCCTCTCCCGAAATATCGAGCGAGATGGGAGCCAACAACGGCCAATTTGAAGGGGGACAGCTAGTACAAGCTATCCTGACTAAAGGTGGTCTTCGCCTGCGAAAGGCTCTGGTGGTGACGCCGTCTTGGGCTCCACGGTGACCTCCGCTCTGCCGTCCTGCTGGTCTTGGTCTCGTTGCACCGATATGGAAACCTTTGCTTGATGCCTCGGTACTCCTTGCCTGCGCTTGCCTCCTTAGCACCAAAGAGGAAGCGAGCACACTGTGTGCGCTAGCGCCCGCCTGGCCTTGGTCGTCATGGCTGACGTCGTAGGAACCTCGCGAGGTTCGTCTTGCCTTGATCTCTCCGCCCCTCGTGAGCCAGTCCCGGTGAGGCTGCCCTCAAGGAGGCCTTGTGTTGTCCGCCTCGCGAGGCTTGGCCCCTCGCGAGGGTCTTGAGCGTTGGTTGGTGAAGACGGGCCGTACTGGGCCGCGAGTGGAGCCACGCTGTGGGCCGCAGGCAGGCAAGTCTGGGGACCCCCGTTCCCAGAACGCCGACATCGACAGTGGCTATAAAGTGGGTGGTGGGTGGGATGTAAAGTTCCCTGCTCTCAGCCCCTAGTCTGGGCTGGGCGTAGTTTGAATATTGCTCCTCTATAATTACAAGAGAACGCATTAAGTCCAGAGCCTCGCTTAAAGGCGAGGTTTGGCTAGGGAAAAGGGTGTCCGTGGAGTACGGCAGGGGGGAAACTCCTTGGCCGAACACACACGATGCTGACTCCGTGGGTTCGGAGCCAGTGTCCTGAGATGGGTCCGGCTTCGTGATGGTTGCCAGGGACACTACTTCCTCCGGCTCTCCCGTAATGGGCCTAGTGACCGCAGATAGTCCGGCGAGCTCAGGAAGCCCGTCTTCAGACCTAGTGATACACTCCGGATCTAAGGCCAGAGTGGAGGTTGGGGGCGCGAATCCTTGGAAGATCAAGTCTCCTCGGATATCAGCGACATAGTCCAGGTTTACAAAACTAATCTGGTGACCTCGGGCGTAGCAGTCGATCTGCCCTAGATGGCCAAGTGAGTTGGCCCACAGTGCGAAGCCGCTGAACCCAAAGATCTGGCCGGGGAGAAAAACTTCCCCCAGGGCTGCATTGTTAGAAATATGCCCTAGAGGCAATAATAAATTGGTTATTGTTATATTTCCTTTTCATGATAATCGTTTATTATCCATGCTAAAATTTTATTTATAGGAAACTCAGATACATGTGTGGATACATAGACAACACCATGTCCCTAGTAAGCCTCTAGTTGACTAGCTCGTTGATCAATAGATGGTTACGGTTTCCTGACCATGGACATTGGATGTCGTTGATAACGAGATCACATCATTAGGACAATGATGTGATGGACAAGACCCAATCCTAAGCCTAGCATAAGATCGTGTAGTTCGTTTGCTAAGAGCTTTTCTAATGTCAAGTATCATTTCCTTAGACCATGAGGTTGTGCAACTCCCGGATACCGTAGGAATGCTTTGGGTGTACCAAACGTCACAACGTAACTGGGTGGCTATAAAGGTGCACTACAGGTATCTCCGAAAGTGTCTGTTGGATTGGCACGAATCGAGACTGGGATTTGTCACTCCGTGTAAACAGAGAGGTATGTCTGGGCCCACTCGGTAGGACATCATCATAATGTGCACAATGTGACCAAGGAGTTGATCACGGGATGATGTGTTACGGAACGAGTAAAGAGACTTGCCGGTAACGAGATTGAAAAAGGTATCGGGATAACGACGATCGAATCTCGGGCAAGTAACATACCGATTGACAAAGGGAATTGTATACGGGATTGATTGAATCCCCGACATTGTGGTTCATCCGATGAGATCATCGTGGAACATGTGGGAGCCAACATGGGTATCCAGATCCCGCTGTTGGTTATTGACCGGAGAACCTCTCGGTCATGTCTGCGTGGTTCCCGAACCCGTAGGGTCTACACACTTAAGGTTTGATGATGCTAGGGTTATAGGGAATAGATATACGTGGTTACCGAATGTTGTTCGGAGTCCCGGATGAGATCCCGGACGTCACGAGGAGTTCCGGAATGGTCCGGAGCTAAAGATTTATATATGGGAAGTCCTGTTTTGGTCACCGAAAAAGTTTCGGGTGCTATCGGTAACGTACCGGGACCACCGGGAGGGTCCCGGGGGTCCACCAGTTGGGGCCACCGGCCCCAGAGGGCTGCGTGGGCCAAGTGTGGGAAGGGACCAGCCCCTAGGTGGGCTGGTGCGCCTCCCACAAGGGGCCCAAGGCGCAGGGAAGGGGGGAAGGGGGAAACCCTAGGCTCAGATGGGCCTAAGGCCCACCTGGTGGTGCGCCCCCCTCTCTCCCCCCTTGGCCGCCCCTCCAACTCCCATCTAGGGCTGGCCGCACCCCTTTGGGGGGAACCCTAGATGGGGGCGCAGCCCCTCCCCCTCCCCTATATATAGTGGGGGTTTTGGGGCTGCCACAGACATGAGAACATCTCTCTCTCTTGGCGCAGCCCTACCCCTCTCCCTCCTCGTCTCTCGCAGTGCTTGGCGAAGCCCTGCTGTCGTGCCGCGCTCCTCCACCACCACCACGCCGTCGTGCTGCTGCTGGACGGAGTCTTCCCCAACCTCTCCCTCTCTCCTTGCTGGATCAAGGCGTGGGAGACGTCACCGGGCTGCACGTGTGTTGAACGCGGAGGCGCCGTGGTTCGGCGCTTAGATCGGAATCAACCGCGATCTGAATCGCTATGAGTACGACTCCTTCATCCGCGTTCTTGCAACGCTTCCGCATCGCGATCTACAATGGTATGTAGATGCACTCCCCTTCCCCTCGTTGCTAGATTACTCCATAGATTGATCTTGGTGATGCGTAGAAAATTTTGAATTTCCGCTACGTTCCCCAACAGTGGCATCATGAGCTAGGTCTATGCGTAGTTTCTATGGACGAGTAGAACACAAAGTAGTTGTGGGCGTCGATGTTGTGAATTTACTTGCCGATACTAGTCTTATCTTGATTCGGCGGCATCGTGGGATGAAGCGGCCCGGACCGACCTTACACGTACTCTTACGTGAGACAGGTTCCACCGACTGACATGCACTAGTTGCATAAGGTGGCTAGCGGGTGTCTGTCTCTCCCACTTTAGTCAGATCGGATTCGATGAGAAGGGTCCTTATGAAGGGTAAATAGAAATTGGCATATCACGTTGTGGCTTTTGCGTAGGTAAGAAACGTTCTTGCTAGAAACCCATAGCAGCCACATAAAACATGCAACAACAATTAGAGGACGTCTAACTTGTTTTTGCAGGGTATGCTATGTGATGTGATATGGCCAAAAGGATGTGATGAATGATATATGTGATGTATGAGATTGATCATGTTCTTGTAATAGGAATCACGACTTGCATGTCGATGAGTATGACAACCGGCAGGAGCCATAGGAGTTGTCTTAATTTATTGTATGACCTGCGTGTCAATGAAAACACCATGTAATTACTTTACTTTATTGCTAACCGTTAGCCATAGTAGTAGAAGTAATAGTTGGCGAGACAACTTCATGAAGACACGATGATGGAGATCATGGTGTCATGCCGGTGACGAAGGTGATCATGCCGCGCCTCGAAGATGGAGATCAAAGGCGCAAGATGATATTGGCCATATCACGTCACTTTATGATTTGCATGTGATGTTTATCATGTTTACATCTTATTTGCTTAGAACGACGGTAGCATAAATAAGATGATCCCTCACTAAAATTTCAAGAGACGTGTCCCCCCTAACTGTGCACCGTTGCGAAGGTTCGTTGTTTCGAAGCACCACGTGATGATCGGGTGTGATAGATTCTAACGTTCGAATACAACGGGTGTTGACGAGCCTAGCATGTACAGACATGGCCTCGGAACACATGCGAAACACTTCGGTTGACTTGACGAGCCTAGCATGTATAGACATGGCCTCGGAACATAGGAGACCGAAAGGTCGAACATGAGTCGTATAGTAGATACGATCAACATGGAGATGTTCACCGATGATGACTAGTCCGTCTCACGTGATGATCGGACACGGCCTAGTTTGACTCGGATCATGTATCACTTAGATGACTAGAGGGATGTCTATCTGAGTGGGAGTTCATTAATCAGATGAACTTAATTATCATGAACATAGTCAAAAGGTCTTTGCAAATTATGTCATAGCTTACGCTTTAGTTCTACTGTTTAAGATATGTTCCTAGAGAAAATTTAGTTGAAAGTTGATAGTAGCAATTATGCGGACTGGGTCCGTAAACTGAGGATTGTCCTCATTGCTGCACAGAAGGCTTATGTCCTTAATGCACCGCTCGGTGTGCTGAACCTCAGCGTCGTCTGTAGATGTTGCGAAACATCTGACATACACGTTTTGATGACTGCATGATAGTTCAGTGCATAATGCTAACGGTTTAGAATTGTGGCACCAAAGACGGTTTTGAAACGTCGCAGAACATATGAGATGTTCCAAAGACTGAAATTGGGATTTCAGACTAATGCCCACGTCAAGAGGTATGAGACCTTTGACAAGTTTCTTAAGCCTGCAAACTAAGGGAGAAAAGCTCAATCGTTGAGCATGTGCTCAGATTGTCTGAGTACTGCAATCGCTTGAATCGAGTGGGAGTTAATCTTCCAGATGAGATAGTGATGGTTCTCCATAGTCACTGCCACCAAGCTATTAGAGCTTCGTGATGAACTATAACATATCAGGGATAGATGATGATTCTTGAGCTATTCGCAATGTTTGACACCGCGAAAGTAGAAATCAAATAGGAGCATCAATTGTTGATGGTTGGTAAAACCACTAGTTTCAAGAAGGGCAAGGGCAAAAAAAGGGATACTTCATGAAACGGCAAATCATTTGCTGCTCTAGTGAAGAATCCCAAGGTTGAACCCAAACCCGAGACTAAGTGCTTCTGTAATGAGGGGAACGGTCACTGAAGCAGAACTACCCTAGATACTTGGTAGATGAGAAGGCAGGCAAGGTCGACAGAAGTATATTGGATATACATTATATGAATGTGTACTTTACTAGTACTCCTGGCAGCACCAGGGTATTAGATACCGGCTCAGTTGCTAAGTGTTAGTAACTCAAAATAAAAGCTGCGGAATAAACGGAGACTAGCTAAAGGTGAGATGACGATATGTGTTGGAAGTGTTTCCAAGGCTGATGTGATCAAGCATCGCATGCTCCCTCTACCATCGAGATTGGTGTTAAACCTTAATAATTGTTATTTGGTGTTTGCGTTGAGCATAAACATAATTGGATTATGTTTATCGCAATACGGTTATTCATTTAAGGAGAATAATGGTTACTCTGTTTATTTGAATAATACCTTCAATTGTGTTGCACCTAAAATGAATCTCGATCGCAGTGATACACATGTTCGTGCCAAAAGGTATAAAATAGTAATGATAGTACCACATACTTGTGGCACTGCCATTTGAGTCGTATTGGTATAGAACACATGAAGAAGCTCCATGTAGATGGATCTTTGGACTCACTCATTTTGAAAAGATTGAGACGTGCGAACCATGTCTATTGGTATATATGCATGAAGAAACTCCATGCAGATGGATCGTTTGGACTCACTTGATTTTGAATCACTTGAGACATGCAAATCATACCACATGGGCAAGATGACTGAAAGGCCTCGTTTTCAGTAAGATGGAACAAGAGAGCAACTTGTTGGAAGTAATACATTTGATGTGTGCAGTCCAATGAGTGCTGAGGCACGCAGTGGATATTGATATGATTCTTACTTCACAGATGATTTGAGTAGATGCTGAGTGTATTTACTTAATGAAACACAAGTCTGAATTATTGCAAGGTTCAAGTTATTTCGGAGTGAAGTTGAAGATCGTCGTGACAAGAGGATAAAATGTCTATGATATGATCATAGAGATATCTGAGTTACGAGTTTGGCACACAATTAAGAAATTGTGGAAATTGTTTCACGACTAATACCGCTTGGAGCACCATAATGTGATGGTGTGTCCGAACATCATAACTGCACCCTATTGGATATGGTGCATACCATGATGTCTCTTATCGAATTACCACTATCGTTTATGGGTTAGGCATTAGAGACAACCGCATTCACTTTAAATAGGGCACCACGCAATTCCGTTGAGACAACACCGTTTAGAGAAACCTAAGTTGTCGTTTCTTAAAAGTTTGGGGCTGCGATGCTTATGTGAAAAAGTTTCAGGCTAATAAGCTCGAACCCAAAGCGGATAAATGCATCTTCATAGAATACCCAAAACAGTTGGGTATACCTCCTATTTCAGATCTGGAAGCAAAAGTAATTGCTTCTAGAAACGAGTCCTTTCTCGAGGAAAAGTTCTCTCGAAAGAATTGAGTGGGAGGATGGTGGAGACTTGATGAGGTTATTGAACCATAACTTCAACTAGTGCGTAGCAGGGCACAGGAAGTTGTTCTTGTGGCACCTACACCAATTGAAGTGGAAGCTTATGATATGATCATGAAACTTCGGATCAAGTCACTACCAAACCTCGTAGGTTGATAAGGATGCGTACTACTTCGGAGTGGTACGTAATCCTGTCTTGGAAGTCATGTTGCTAGACAACAATGAACCTA
Source organism: Triticum aestivum (assembly GCF_018294505.1). Lineage (NCBI taxonomy): Eukaryota > Viridiplantae > Streptophyta > Magnoliopsida > Poales > Poaceae > Triticum > Triticum aestivum. The sequence goes on along the minus strand of NC_057805.1, from coordinate 177,646,003 downwards.
CGAGCTATGGAGAAGCGATGGTGGGCCCGGATTCCGACGAATGGCTCGAGGCCATGAAATCTGAGAAAGGATCCATGTATAAAAGCAAAGTGTAGACTTTGGAAGAAATAGTTGATGGTCGTAAGGCTGTTGGGTGCAGATGGATTTTAAAAGGAAGACAGACAATGGTGGTAAGTGTCACCATTAAGAAAGCTCGGCTTGTCGTTAAGATGTTTTCCGACAAGTTCAAGGAGTTGACTACGATGACACTTTCTCACTCGTAGCGATGCTAAGAGTCTGTTGGAATTGTAGTAGCAGTCTTGAAGATAGGATGTCAAAACATTGTTTCCTCGACGATTTTCTTGAGGAAAGGTTGTATGTGATACAACCAGAAGGTTTTTGTCAATCCTGAAAGATGCTAACAAGTATGCAAAGCTCCGGCAATCCTTCTAAGGACTGGAGTAAGCATCTCGGAGTTGGAATGTACGCTTTGATGAGATGATCAAAGATTTTGGGTTTATACAAAGTTTATGAGAAACTTGTATTTCCAAAGAAGTGAGTGGGAGCACTATAGAATTTCTGATGAGTATATATTGTTGATCAGAGATGATGTAGAATTTTTGGAAAGAATAGAGGGTTATTTGAAAAGTGTTTTTCAATGGAAAACCTGATTAAGCTACTTGAACATTGAGCATCAAGATCTATAAGGATAGATCAAAAACGCTTAATAGTACTTTCAAATGAATACATACCGTGACAAGATTTTGAAGGAGTTCAAAATAGACCAGCAAAGAAGGAGTTCTTGGCTGTGTTACAAGGTGTGAGTATTGAGTAAGACTCAAGACCTGACCACAGCAGAAGAGAGAGAAAGGACGAAGGTCGTCCCCTATGCTTTAGACGTAGGCTCTACAGTATGCTATGCTGTGTACCGCACTTGAAGTGTGCCTTGCCATGAGTTGGTCAAGGGGTACAATAGTGATCCGGGAATGGATCACAAGACAGCGGTCGGACTTATCCTTAGTATCTAGTGGACCAAGGAATTTTCTCGATTATGGAGGTGAAAAGGAGTTCTTCTTAAAGGGTTACGTCGATGCGAACTTTGACACTAATCCGGATGACTCTGAGTAGTAAACCGGATTCGTATAGTAGAGCAGTTATTTGAAATGGCTCCAAGTAGCGCGTGGTAGCATCCACAAGATGACATAGATATTCGCAAAGCACACACGGATCTGAAAGGTTCAGACCCGTTGACTAATGACCTCTCTCACAAGCATAACATGATCAAACCAGAACTCATTGAGTGTTAATCACATAGTGATTGTTGACTCTAGTAAACACTTTGGATGTTGGTCACATGGTGATGTGACCTGTGAGTGTTAATCACATGGTGATGTGAACTAGATTATTGACTCTAGTGCAAGTGGGTGACTGTTGGAAATATGCCTTAGAGGCAATAATAAATTGGTTATTGTTATATTTCCTTGTTCATGATAATCATTTATTATCCATGCTAAAATTGTATTGATAGGAAACTCAGATACATGTGTGGATACATAGACAACACCATGTCCCTAGTAAGCCTCTAGTTGACTAGCTCGTTGATCAATAGATGGTTACGGTTTCCTGACCATGGACATTGGATGTCGTTGATAACGGGATCACATCATTAGGTGAATGATGTGATGGACAAGACCCAATCCTAAGCCTAGCATAAGATCGTGTAGTTCATTTGCTAAGAGCTTTTCTAATGTCAAGTATCATTTCCTTAGACCATGAGGTTGTGCAACTCCCGGATACCGTAGGAATGCTTTGGGTGTACCAAACGTCACAACGTAACTGGGTGGCTATAAAGGTGCACTACAGGTATCTCCGAAAGTGTCTGTTGGGTTGGCACGAATCGAGATTGGGATTTGTCACTCCATGTAAACGGAGAGGTATCTCTGGGCCCACTCAGTAGGACATCATCATAATGTGTACAATGTGACCAAGGAGTTGATCACGGGATGATGTGTTACGGAACGAGTAAAGAGACTTGCCGGTAACGAGATTGAACAAGGTATCGGGATACCGACGATCGAATCTCGGACAAGTAACATACCGATTGACAAAGGGAATTGTATACGGGATTGATTGAATCCCCGACATTGTGGTTCATCCGATGAGATCATCGTGGAACATGTGGGAGCCAACATGGGTATCCAGATCCCGCTGTTGGTTATTGACCGGAGAACGTCTCGGTCATGTCTGCGTGGTTCCCGAACCCGTAGGGTCTACACACTTAAGGTTCGATGACGCTAGGGTTATGGGGAATAGATATACGTGGTTACCGAATGTTGTTCGGAGTCCCGGATGAGATCCCGGACGTCACGAGGAGTTCCGGAATGGTCCGGAGGTAAAGATTTATATATGGGAAGTCCTGTTTTGGTCACCGGAAAAGTTTCGGGTGCTATCGGTAACGTACTGGGACCACCGGGAGGGTCCCGGGGGTCCACCAGGTGGGGCCACCGGCCCCAGAGGGCTGCGTGGGCCAAGTGTGGGAAGGGACCAGCCCCTAGGTGGGCTGGTGCGCCTCCCACAAGGGGCCCAAGGCGCAGGGAAGGGAGGAAGGGGGAAACCCTAGGCTCAGATGGGCCTAAGGCCCACCTAGTGGTGCGCCCCCCTCTCCCCCCCCTTGGCCGCCCCTCCAACTCCCATCTAGGGCTGGCCGCACCCCTTTGGGGGGAACCCTAGATGGGGGCACAGCCCCTCCCCCTCCCCTATATATAGTGGGGGTTTTGCGGCTACCACAGACATGAGAACATCTCTCTCTTGGCGCAGCCCTACCCCTCTCCCTCCTCGTCTCTCGTAGTGCTTGGCGAAGCCCTGCTGGAGTGCCGCGCTCCTCCACCACCACCACGCCGTCGTGCTGCTGCTGGACGGAGGCTTCCCCAACCTCTCCCTCTCTCCTTGCTGGATCAAGGCATGGGAGACGTCACCGGGCTGCACGTGTGTTGAACGCGGAGGCGCCGTGGTTCGGCGCTTAGATCGGAATCAACCGCGATCTGAATCGCTACGAGTATGACTCCTTCATCCGCGTTCTTGCAACGCTTCCGCATCGCGATCTACAATGGTATGTAGATGCACTCCCCTTCCCCTCGTTGCTAGATTACTCCATAGATTGATCTTGGTGATGCGTAGAAAATTTTGAATTTCCGCTACGTTCCCCAACATGCATTGTTGTAGTTGATTGATGGAGCCATCGAACCTCTTGATGATGTCGCAGCAGAACTCTCAATGAAAGCACCAATGTTGGTGTCAAAACCGGCGGATCTTGGGTAGGGGGTCCCGAACTATGCGTCTAAGGTCGATGGTAACAGGAGACAGGGGACACAATGTTTACCCAGGTTCGGGCCCTCTTGATGGAGGTAATACCCTACTTCCTGCTTGATTGATCTTGATGAATATGAGGATTACAAGAGTTGATCTACTACGAGATCCTTATGGCTAAACCCTAGATGTCTAGCCTGTATGATTGTGATTCCCTCTATGGACTAAACCCTCCGGTTTATATAGACACCAGAGGGGACTAGGGTTGTACAAAGTCGGTTACAGAGAAAGGAATCTACATATCCGAACGCCAAGCTTGTCATCCACGCAAAGGAGAGTCCCATCTGGACACGGGAAGAAGTCTTCTGTCTTGTATCTTCATAGCCCATCAGCCGGCCCATGTTACATAGCCCGAACGCCCGAGGACCACTTACTCCAGGAGGACTCCCTCTCCTAGCTTGGAGATGATGCGCCCCAGCGAAGTTATGCAGCTTGCGAGCTTCTGCATCTCCTTGAGGGTCTTCGGCGTGCTCATCTTTTCTATCTCCTTGACCTTCTCTGGGTTAGCCTCGATCCCTCTGTGCGACACCAGGAAGCCCAGCAACTTGCTGGACTGGACGCCAAACACACACTTCTCTGGATTGAGCCACAAGTTTACCTTGCGCAGGTTGGTGAACGTTTCTTGCAAATATCCGACAAGAGTTCTCGCCTCCCGCGATTTGACCACTATGTCATCGACGTATGCCTTGGCATTCCTCCTCAGCTGCCGGCCCAGGGCGATGTGCATCAATCACTGGAAGGTTGCACCGGCATTTCGCACCCCGGACAGCATGAAGGTGTAGCAGTACTATGACAGCCTGGATTTTGCCTTCTCTCTTTTTCCGGACTTCATTTGCCCTTGCTTTGAAATTTGGTTTGTGAATCAATTCAAATGGACTTGAACACTCGGGCTTTGTCGGATTTAGGGTTCCGGCAAAACCCTTGAGGTTCGAACACTGGGGTGTGTACGAAGATCTCTCCCCTACCTAATCACGCCCTCAGTCGCACCACGATCTCAAAGCCTAGCCCGACAAACCCGCAACACAAGAGACACAAGATTTATACTGGTTCAGGCCACCGTTGTGGTGTAATACCCTACTCTAGTGTGGTGTGGAGGATTGCCTCTTGGGCTGATGATGAACAGCACATGGGAAGAACAGCCTCCTAAGGAGAGGTGTTCTTGTGCTTGGTGAGTGTGAGGATGGGATGGATCTAGTCTGAGATGAGTCCCCACTCTAGTTTTAGTTGGGGATCCCTCCTCCCCCTCCTATGGTGGTGGCTAGTCCTATTTATAGAGGCCCTGGTCCTCTCCCCAAATATTGAGCGGGAAGGGATGCCACAACGACCAATTTGAAGGGGGACAACTAGTACATGCTATCCTGACTAAAGGTGGTCTTCGCCTGCCAAAGGCTCTAGTGGTGACGCTGTCTTGGGCTCCATGGTGACCTCCGTCTTGCCGTCCTGCTGGTCTTGGTCTCGTTGCACCGATATGGAAACCTTTGCCTGATGCCCCGGGACTCCTCGCCCGCGCTTGCCCCTTTAGCACCAATGAGGAAACGAGGACACTGCACGCGCTGGCGCCCGCCTGGCTCCAGTCGTCATGGCTTGCATCACAGGAACCTCGCGAGGTGTCCCTTGCCTTGATCTCTCCGCCCCTCGCGAGCTAGCCTGGTGAGGCAGCTCCCGAGGAGGTCTTGTCTCGTCCGCCTCGCGAGGCTTGGCCCCTCACGAGGGTCTTGAGTGTTTGCTGATGAAGATGGGCCGTACAGGATCGCTAGTGGAGCCAGCCGTGGGCCAGAAGCAGGCATGTCTGGGGACCCCGGTTCCCAGGACACCGACAGTAGCCCCCGGGCCCAAGGCACACTCGAACTTGGCTTCGAGGCGAAGCCAAAGGGAAAGTGTGGAGCGCCGCGGGCCCCAACAGCCCGCAGCCTTGGTCGACGCGTGGCGATTGATTGGACGTGGGCGTCTCCACTTCCCCATGCTGCCTTGGCAACTGCCCGACTTGACGATTCCTTGCTGCATGCAGAGAAATATCATCATTACCTGTGATCATGGGGACCGCTGGTTGGCCTTCTCCTACTATAAATGAGGAGGGGGGCGGAGCCCCCATTGCTCATCTCTTCCTGCTCCGCTCGCTTCTCCTTCCTTGCTCCATTGCTAGTAGCAACTCCCATGGCGCCTATTCGAAGGTTCTTGGCCGCAGAGAAGGGAAAAACCCCTCGCGACGAGCCCGGGCCACTTCCGCCGAAGAAGAGGCAGAGCCACCTCCGCGACATGGTCGTGAGGCCAGAGGTGTCGAGGCCTTGGTACGAGCGGCCTCTTCCCGGGTACCCGCTGCCTCTGTACGCCCAAGCCGAGGGCTCTGGAGGAAGAGGCGACAAGCGTTGCCGCCCGCGCCGCAGCCATGGTCGCCGCGCCGTGGTGACACGCGCGGTCGCCCCAGGAGCCCACGCTGCGGACTCCTCGCGCGAACTGGTGATGTGGGCGGCGATGCCTCCGTGCACCTGGATCCGCTTCCCGTCATTCTTCTCCATTGAGATGCCGCCGAGGGGGCCCCTCGAGCTTTGGTTGCAGCACGCCGACTGCGACGCCCCGGCGACTGGAGCGGAGGTTGAAGTCGTTTCCTCGGGCAAGATCTTCATGACCCGTGGCTGGGGTGAGATCGCCCAAGTTTGCCGTACGGAGGGCACCCTCGCGATCCACTTCGAGTACGACGGTGCCTCCACGATGTTCTTCAAAGTCCTCGACGTGGAAGGCCGTCGCTTGGAGTGCTGCCCCGGAGAGGGCCGCCTCGACGGCGCCGTGATACGTCTCCAACGTATCTATAATTTTTGATTGCTCCATGCTATATTATCTTCTGTTTTGGACATTATTGGGCTTTATTATTCACTTTTATATTATTTTTGGGACTAACCTATTAACCGGAGGCCCAGCCCAGAATTGCTGTTTTTTGCCTATTTCAGAGTTTCGCAGAAAAAGAATATCAAACGGAGTCCAAACGGAATGAAACCTTCGGGAACGTGATTTTTGGAACGAACATGATCCAAGAGACTTGGACCCTACGTAAAGAAAGCTTCGAGGAAGCCACGAGGTAGGGGGGCGCGCCTACCAACCGGCGCGCCCTCCACCCTCGTGGGCCCCACGTTGCTCCACCGACGTACTCCTTCCTCCTATATATACCTACGTACCCCCAAACGATCAGATACGGAGCCAAAAACCTAATTCCACCGCCGCAACCTTCTGTACCCACGAGATCCCATCTTGGGGCCTGTTCCGGAGCTCCGCCGGAGGGGGCATCGATCACGGAGGGCTTCTACATCAACACCATAGCCTCTCCGATGAAGTGTGAGTAGTTTACATCAGACCTTCGGGTCCATAGTTAGTAGCTAGATGGCTTCTTCTCTCTTTTTGGATCTCAATACAATGTTCTCCCCCTCTCTCGTGGAGATCTATTCGATGTAATCTTCTTTTGCGGTGTGTTTGTTGAGACCGATGAATTGTGGGTTTATGATCAAGTTTATCTATGAACAATATTTGAATCTTCTGAATTATTTTATGTATGATTGGTTATCTTTGCAAGTCTCTTCGAATTATCAGTTTGGTTTGGCCTACTAGATTGATCTTTCTTGCAATGGGAGAAGTGCTTAGCTTTGGGTTCAATCTTGCGGTGTCCTTTCCCATTGACAGTAGGGGCAGCAAGGAACGTGTTGTATTGTTGCCATCGAGGATAACAAGATGGGTTTTTTATCATATTGCATGAATTTATCCCTCTACATCATGTCATCTTGCTTAAGGCGTTACTCGGTTCTTATGAACTTAATACTCTAGATGCATGCTGGATAGCGGTCGATGTGTGGAGTAATAGTAGTAGATGCAGGCAGGAGTCGGTCTACTTGTCTCGGACGTGATGCCTATATACATGATCATACCTAGATATTCTCATAACTATGCTCAATTCTGTCAATTGCTCAACAGTAATTTGTTCACCCACCGTAAAATACTTATGTTCTTCAGAGAAGCCACTAGTGAAACCTATGGCCCCCGGGTCTATTTTCATCATATTAATCTTCCAACACTTAGTTATTTCCGTTGCCTTTTTACTTTGCTTTTATTTTACTTTGCATCTTTATCATAAAAATACCAAAAATACTATCCTATCATATCTATCAGATCTCACTCTCGTAAGTGACCGTGTAGGGATTCACAACCCCTTATCGTGTTGGTTGCGAGGATTTATTTGTTTTGTGTAGGTGCGAGGGACTCGCGCGTAGCCTCCTACTGGATTGATACCTTGGTTCTCAAAAACTGAGGGAAATACTTACGCTACTTTGTTGCATCACCCTTTCCTCTTCAAGGGAAAACCAACGCAGTGCTCAAGAGGTAGCACGAAGGATTTCTGGCGCCGTTGCCGGGGAGGTCTACGCAGAAGTCAACATACCAAGTACCCATCACAAACCCTTATCTCCCTCATTACATTATTCGCCATTTGCCTCTCGTTTTCCTCTCCCCCACTTCACCCTTGCCGTTTTATTCGCCCTCTCTTTTTCGTTTGCCTCTCTTTTGTTTGCTTGTCATTATGGCTAGTCCTCTATCTTCTCCGTTGTCTCCCGAGAATGAAGTTCTAAATTTTAAGCAAAGGGAGGGAGAAAATTTAAAACACGCTTGGTATAGAATTTGCAATGCTCAAAATAGATCTACTAGGAAGCAATCTACTTCCGTTCTTCTTCGCAATTTTTATGTAGGCGCTACTTCTTGGTACAGATATATCCTTGATACCATTACCGGAGGGAACTTCTTGGGTAGCCATACTTTTGATTCTTATAATGCTATGATAGATTTGTTTGGCTCACCACCTCTTTTGGTTAATGGAACTATATTAACTTTGGGGCATGTAATGCAAAGACTTGAAATTATTGAAAATAAGGTTGCTACTGTAGAGTTAATTGAAAATTTGGATAAAAAGATCCACAACCGAATCACTCAATATGGATCTAAAGTAGGAGTCACTTTGAAAAATATTAAAGAGAAGGAACCCATAGTTAATGAGAAAATAAATCAGGATTCCACTAGAATCGATAAACTTGAGGATATCATTACCAACTTGGGAAGCGCTTTTTCTTCCGTAAAGAATAATCCAAGTCCTCCTACTAAAATTGCCAAGCTTATGTATGTTCCTAAAAATAAGGGTGAATCCTCTAGTAAGGAAACTGCGGATCTCAAATCTATAAGTATTCATCCCAATCTTTTTGCTATCATTAAGGAACCATTTGTTACAAAAGAATTTTTCGATCTTGTGCCTAAAAGTTTGATAATCAATAAAAAGAAGGAAATTCCTAAGGATGGTAGATGCCTCATTGAAGAATTACCTACGAAAGATGGCAATACCTAGATCTATCCTTGGTTTTATGCCTAGCTAGGGGCGTTAAACGATAGTGCTTGTTGGGAGGCAACCCAATTTTATTTTTTAGTTTTTTGCATTTTGCTTCTGTTTAGGAATAAATATTTGCTCTAGCCTCTGGTTAGATGTGTTTTTATGTTTTAATTAGTGTTTGGGCCAAGTTAAACCTATAGGATCTTCTTGGATGATAGTTATTTGATCTTGCAGAAATTTCCAGAAACTTTCTGTTCATGAAAATAATTGTTAAATATCACCAGAACGTGATAAAATATTGATTCCAATTGCTGCTGATCAACAAACAAATTTTCTAGGTCGTCCTATTTTGGCTGATGTTTTGGAGTTCCAAAAGTTTGCATTAGTTACAGATTACTACAGACTGTTATGTTTTTGACAGATTCTGTTTTTTGTGTGTTGTTTGCTTATTTTGATGAATCTATGGTTAGTAAAATAGTTTATAAACCATAGAGAAGTTGGAATACAGTAGGTTTAACACCAATATAAATAAAGAATGAGTTCATTAGAGTACCCTGAAGTGGTCTTTTGTTTTCTTTCGCTAACGGAGCTCACGAGATTTTCTGTTGAGTTTTGTGTTGTGAAGTTTTCAAGTTTTGGGTGAAATATTTGATGAATTATGGGACAAGGAGTGGCAAGAGCCTAAGCTTGGGTATGCCCATGGCACCCCCAAGATAATCTAAGGACACCTAAAAGCCAAAGCTTGGGGATGCCCCGGAAGGCATCCCCTCTTTCGTCTACTTCCATCGGTAACTTTACTTGGAGCTATATTTTTATTCACCACATGATATGTGTTTTGCTTGGAGCGTCTTGTATGATGTGAGTCTTTGCTTTTTAGTTTACCACAATCATCCTTTCTGTACACACCTTTTGACAGAGACACACATGATTCAGAAATTATTAGAATACTCTATGTGCTTCACTTATATCTTTTGAGTTATATAGTTTTGCTCTAGTACTTCACTTATATCTTTTAGAGCACGGTGGTGGATTTGTTTTATAGAAACTATTGATCTCTCATGCTTCACTTAGATTATTTTGAGAGTCTTAAATAGCGTGGTAATTTGCTTAAATAATCCTAATATGCTAGGTATTCAAGATCAGTAAAAACTTTCTTATGAGTGTTTTGAATACTAAGAGAAGTTTGATGCTTGATGGTTGTTTTGAGATATGGAGGTAGTGATATTAAAGTTTTGCTAGTTGAGTAGTTGTGAATTTGATACATACTTGTGTTGAAGCTTGCAAGTCCCGTAGCATGCACGTATGGTAAACGTTATGTAACAAATTTGAAACATGAGGTGTTTTTTGATTGTCCTCCTTATGAGTGGCGGTCGGGGACGAGTGATGGTCTTTTCCTACCAATCTATCCCCCTAGGAGCATGCACGTACTGTTTGGTTTTTGATGACTTGTATATTTTTGCAATAAGTATGTGAGTTCTTTATGACTAATGTTGAGTCCATGGATTGTACGCACTCCCACCTTTCCATCATTGCTAGCCTCTTCGGTACCGTGCATTGCCCTTTCTCACATTGAGAGTCGGTGCAAACTTCGCCGGTGCATCCAAACCCCGTGATATGATACGCTCTTTCACACATAAACCTCCTTATATCTTCCTCAAAACAGCCACCATACCTACCTATTATGGCATTTCTATAGCCATTCCGAGATATATTGCCATGCAACTTTCCACCATTCCATTTATCATGACACGTTGATCATTGTCATATTGCTTAGCATGATCATGTAGTTGACATAGTATTTGTGGCAAAGCCACCGTTCATAATTCTTTCATACATGTCACTCTTGGTTCATTGCATATCCCGGTACACCGCCGGAGGCATTCATATAGAGTCATACTTTGTTCTAGTATCGAGTTGTAATCATTGAGTTGTAAATAAATAGAAGTGTGATGATCATCATTTAATAGAGCATTGTCCCAAAAAGAACAAGAAAAAGAGAAAGGCCAAATAAAAAAAAGAAGGCCCAAAAAAAAGAGAAATAAAAAGGGGCATTGCTATTATCCTTTTTTCCACACTTGTGCTTCAAAGTAGCACCATAATCTTCATGATAGAGAGTCTCTTGTTTTGTCACTTTCATATACTAGTGGGAATTTTTCATTATATAACTTGGCTTGTATAATCCAACAATGGGCCTCCTCAAGTGCCCTAGGTCTTCGTGAGCAAGCAAGTTGGATGCACACCCACTTAGTTTCTTTTGTTGAGCTTTCATATATTTATAGCTCTAGTGCATCCGTTGCATGGCAATCCCTACTCCTTGCATTAACATCAATCGATGGGCATCTCCATAGCTCATTGATTAGCCTCATTGATGTGATACTTTCTCCTTTTTTGTCTTCTCCACATAACCCCCATCATTATACTCTATTCCACCCATAGTGCTATATCCATGGCTCACGCTCATGTATTGCGTGAAGGTTTATAAAGTTTGAGATTACTTAAGTATGAAACAATTGCTTGGCTTATCATCGGGGTTGTGCATGATGAGAGCATTCTTATGTGACGAAAATGGAGCATGACTAAACTATATGATTTTGTAGGGATGAACTTTCTTTGGCCATGTTATTTTGAGAAGACATAATAGCTTAGTTAGTATGCTTGAAGTATTATTATTTCTATGTCAATATTAAACTTTGGTCTTGAATCTTTCGGATCTGAATATTCATACCACAATTAATAATAATTACATTGAAATTATGCCTAGTAGCATTCCGCATCAAAATTTCTGTTTTTATCATTTACCTACTCGAGGACGAGCAGGAATTAAGCTTGGGGATGCTTAATACGTCTCCAACGTATCTATAATTTTTGATTGCTCCATGCTATATTATCTTCTATTTTGGACATTATTGGGCTTTATTATTCACTTTTATATTATTTTGGGACTAACCTATTAACCGGAGGCCCAGCCTAGAATTGCTGTTTTTTTGCCTATTTCAGAGTCGCAGAAAAAGAATATCAAACGGAGTCCAAACGGAATGAAACCTCCGGGAACGTGATTTTTGGAACGAACATGATCCAGGAGACTTGGACCCTACGTAAAGGAAGCTTCGAGGAAGCCACGAGGTACAGGGGCGCGCCTGCCCCCCCAGGCGCGCCCTCCACCCTCGTGGGCCCCATGTTGCTCCACCGACGTACTCCTTCCTCCTATATATACCTACGTACCCCCAAACGATCAGATACGGAGCCAAAAACCTAATTCCACCGCCGCAACCTTCTGTACCCACGAGATCCCATCTTGGGGCCTGTTCCGGAGCTCCGCCGGAGGGGGCATCGATCACGGAGGGCTTCTACATCAACACCATAGCCTCTCCGATGAAGTGTGAGTAGTTTACCTCAGACCTTCGGGTCCATAGTTAGTAGCTAGATGGCTTCTTCTCTCTTTTTGGATCTCAATACAATGTTCTCCCCCTCTCTCGTGGAGATCTATTCGATGTAATATTCTTTTGCGGTGTGTTTGTTGAGACCGATGAATTGTGGGTTTATGATCAAGTTTATCTATGAACAATATTCGAATCTTCTGAATTATTTTATGTATGATTGGTTATCTTTGCAAGTCTCTTCGAATTATCAGTTTGGTTTGGCCTACTAGATTGATCTTTCTTGCAATGGGAGAAGTGCTTAGCTTTGGGTTCAATCTTGCGGTGTCATTTCCCAGTGACAGTAGGGGCAGCAAGGCACGTATTGTATTGTTGCCATCGAGGATAACAAGATGGTTTTTTTATCATATTGCATGAATTTATCCCTCTACATCATGTCATCTTGCTTAAGGCGTTACTCTGTTCTTATGAACTTAATACTCTAGATGCATGCTGGATAGCGGTCGATGTGTGGAGTAATAGTAGTAGATGCAGGCAGGAGTCGGTCTACTTGTCTCGGACGTGATGCCTATATACATGATCATACCTAGATATTCTCATAACTATGCTCAATTCTGTCAATTGCTGAACAGTAATTTGTTCACCCACCGTAAAATACTTATGTTCTTGAGAGAAGCCACTAGTGAAACCTATGGCCCCCGGGTCTATCTTCATCATATTAATCTTCCAACACTTAGTTATTTCCGTTGCCTTTTTACTTTTCTTTTATTTTACTTTGCATCTTTATCATAAAAATACCAAAAATACTATCCTATCATATCTATCAGATCTCACTCTCGTAAGTGACCGTGTAGGGATTGACAACCCCTTATCGCGTTGGTTGCGAGGATTTATTTGTTTTGTGTAGGTGCGAGGGACTCGCGGGTAGCCTCCTACTAGATTGATACCTTGGTTCTCAAAAACTGAGGGAAATACTTACGCTACTTTGCTGCATCACCCTTTCCTCTTCAAGGGAAAACCAACGCAGTGCTCAAGAGGTAGCACGCCGCGGCAGGAGCTGGGCCTGCCTCCTGCCTCGCCAGCGGCTCATCCAGCAGCAGCGGCGGCATCGCTTGGGAGTCCTGCGACTCTCCCGAGCCCTATAAGACTCCGGAGACGAGCGAAGACAGCTACGTGCCCCCGAGCTCTCGCCGGGCCCGGAGCAAGGACGCAGCGGCCGGCCGCCACCGTCGCTGATCTGGATGGGGTTGGCACCGGCCTCCCGTGGCCCACTGTTGATGATGGCGCTGCCTGCCTTGGCGTGTGTAGATAGGGCTCCTAGGAACTCCCCTCTTTTGTTCCCTGCGAAGAATCGAAATAGACCCCGTGGGGTGTGTGTAAAGGATCCGTAATGTCTTTTGTTCATATTATCCTCATTATGAAAATTTGCGAGCGCATGTCCTGTTTCGGCTCGGTCTCCCCTTTCCAACCTCGCGACAGCTTGGTGCTCTACGCCGACAGGCCCCGGTCCCCAGGCAGGCTGCAGCCATCACTGGTATGCTAGGTCGTGATGCCGTGGTCAAGGCCAGGAGGTGAGCGGCCCGAGGTCTAGTAAGAGCTCTTGAGGTGCGATGCTCAAGAGGTCCCCTTTAGCGCTCAAGCAACCATCGAGAGGCAGGAAAGGGTGGCGACGTTGCCGCAACAAGGCTACCACAGGTGAGGATCCTATGCTGTAGCGCTGGGCTGATCGAGGCGCGAGACTTATCTTGGCATTCCGGAGCTGGCTCCTTGTGTCGCGCCAGACTTGTGCATCGGCTGCTGTAGGGTAGCTAAGGCTAGGCCCGTGCGAGCTTCTCCCTCTTCTCCACGTTCTCCTGTGTGCTCTGCGTCCTCAGGTCCTGGCCCTCGAGTGAGCTCAGCCGCCACTGGTATGTCAGGTCGCGATGCCATGATCAAGGCCAGGGGGTGAGGGCTGGAGAGCTAGTAGGAGCTCTTGAGTCGTGATGCTCAGGAGCCCCCCTTTTAACGTGCAAGCGAATCACATGGGAGAAGAAGGAGCCCGTGGTACCGCCCGCTATCGTTCTCGGGAGGTTCCTGCAGGTCAGCACGAGGAGAAACACAGATTGCCACGATGATTGCCGGTCTGCCGCAGGTCGCTCTGCAAGAAGATGAAGGCACTGAGGGCCTGGTGAGGTGACGTGCGCGGGGCGTGCCGCGAGCCAGAGCTCAACCGCTCAGATTGGTCGACGCTACAGGGACGGACCCGAGCATAGGCGTCGTGCCAGAGTGTGTAGCTCCCGTGGTAGGTGGCAATCAAGCAGGTGATAACCATAGATAGATTATGCATGGAAAGCGAACTAGCGCAGATAAATGCAAGAACGATGCATGCCACTGGGCTGGACCCGAGCGGCTTGGGGATGATGCAGCCCGAGGGGCGCCCCCAGTAGAGTAAGGCAAAGGCATAAAAGGATACATGCCGCAGGGATAGGCCCATGCGGCCTAGGAATGATGCGGCCCGAGGGGCGCTCCCAGCTAAATAAACTTGGAAAATGTCACCTAGTTCCGTTGTCGAAGGGTTGTTGGGGTAGCTGAAGATGCGCGGCGAAGGGGTTGCTCCTCACGAGCCACTGGGGCCCTGAGCCTCGGAAGGCTCTGGGGTCCGGGTGGTTCCTTGAGGACCATCTCCATCTCCACCAGGACTGCGTGATGCCTGGCCTCCTGAGCCGCCAGGATGCTCTGCAGGTTGCGCTGGAAGGCGGATGCCATGCTCGGCAGGCCGAATGGCATGCGAACGTAACTGTGAGGTGGGCCCTCGCAACGTCCCACTCATGAAGGCCAGAAAAGCTCTTGAGATGCGGCCCTGTTGAGCCCTGGGATGTCGATGCAGACGCGCAACCCACCATCCTCGCCTGGATGGGAAGCCGCCCCAGGTGAGCGGCGATCGCCGCGCATGGCCCTTGCATCCTGCAGTTCCCGAGTGGTCTTGGCAATGAACTCCTGAGCGCCGGGCGCTCCTCGTCTGGTGTCCTCTTGAGGGAAACGTGCCGCAAAGCATGCCTCCATGTGGTACCCGAGTGCCTCCCTCGTGATGTTGACTAGGTCTGAGGCCCTCCAGAAGAGAGCCCCCGAGCCCTGCCCGAGGAGGGCGCCGGGCGCGCCTCCTATGCGAGGGAGGGAGGCGCCCCAGGCGCGGGCGCCGATCCTGACGCGGCACCACTTGAGGCGCCGTTCCCCTGAGGCCCTGTGCGGAGTAGCTGCTTCTTCTTCTTGGGGACGACCCCAGGAGGGTACTGCGCTGCATTATTGTCGGGGTCTTCGATGTATGCAGCTTGGAAGGCGCGCTCGAGGGAGCACACCGAATCTCTTTCTTCACAGGGGACGGTGATGATCCCGCCGCTTCCCGGCATCTTGAGGACGTTGTAGCCGTGGTGGGTCACTGCCATGAACTTGGCTAGGGCCGGATACCCGAGGATGGCATTGTACAGCAGACGGATGTGGGTGACGTCGAAGTCGATGAGCTCAGTGTGGTAGTTGTCGCGCTGTGCAAAGGTGACAGGGAGGCGGACCTGCCCTATCGGGGTGGTGGAGCCGTCGGTCACTCCTGAGAAGGGCTTGGTAGGCTGAAGCTGACCGTATGGCACTCGGAGGCTGTCGAACGTCTCGACGGATAGGACTTTAAGCCCCGCGCCACCATTGATGAGGGTCTTGGTGACTTGTACGTTGCTGATGACGGGTGAGCAAAGCATCAGGAGGGCGCCAACGGTGGCCGCGCACTAGAGTTGGTCTGCTGAGCTGAAGGTGATGGCGCACTTGGACCACCTAAGCGGGCGTGTGACCTCGAGCCTGGGGAGGACTACATTCACCTCGCGAGCAAACTGCTTGAAGATGCACTGAGATGCTGGGGCTTGAGCTGCGCTCAAGATGCAGGCGATGGCACGCGGCTCTTGGAAGCCCCCAGCCCCCTTGTCCTGATGGTGGTCGTCATTCCTTCTTGGCGGTGGCGGCAGCGGAGGAAGTCCAGCATTGCCCTGAGGGTGGTCCTCGCGAGGCTGATCCCTCAAGGTGCCCTCGCGAGGCTGGTCCTGCCAGCGGTCTTCATGAGGCCGGTCGCGCCAGTCCTGGCGGGGGCCACGGTCGTCCCAGCGTCCTCTGCCACGTCCTCCTCCTCGGCCGTAGCCCCGGTCGTTGCGCTCGGGGCGTCGACCGAGGCGTCCATCTCGAATGGCCCTGAGCTCTTGAAAGTCGATAGTGTTGTGGCTGTGTATGTTGTGGAAGGCGCAGAATGGACGGCTACTCTTGGACGACTCGGGAAGGTCCTGGCCGCGCTTCGTGTCTGGCTCCGGTGCGAGCATGGCCAGTCCCTTGCGCTTACATCCGTGGCCTTGGCCTTGTTCTCCTCGGGGTTAGCAGCCGGGAGCTCGAGGAGGGAAAGGCGCCCCTCCTCAGCTCTTGCGCACTTGGTTGCCAGGTTGAACAGCTCCAGGTGTAACGCCCGGATAATCAAGCTGCAGTAATCCCACGCTAATGGTGCCACGTCACCACAGTTACTGTTGCTAATCTACCGTTAGGTCAAACCGTTTCAAAATTCAAATTCAAATTAATGTCAACAATAAAAGTTTTTCAAAATTTACAACAAAAATGTTCGGGAGGTGCCATATTTTGCATAAGTAAATATGGTGTGATAAACACATTTTTATAAAATGCCTAGATAATTTAAAATGATTTAAAACAGAAAAGAAAATAAATAAAAAGAAAAAAATACAAAAGAGAAAACAAACAAAAAAGAAAGAAAGAAGAAAACCCCCTGGACCGTGGCCCAACTGGGCCAACCCACCAGGCCCAGCTGGCCAGCCCACCCACTCCCTTAACCCCCTGGACCCCGACCCACCGCACGCGTGCGCCCTGTCCACGCCCGTCGACGCGACCATCCCGTTGCTCCCGCTGCCTCTCTGTGCTCGCCACGGCCGACCACCTTGCCTCTACTCCCGCCGCGACACCGCCACCCTGCGCCGTGGTCTTGTGCTCGCCACCGCCCCCCTGCTTGACTCCCGTCGCAGCCCTAAGACCGGCGTCTGGCCGCGTTGGCTGCGCCCACCGCGGCCTCGCCCTCCTGGCCTCGCGCGGCCCCGCTCCCGCGCCGTTGCGCCCTGCTGGTCCCGCCCCGCTCTCCCTCGCCGACTCCCTGCGCCTGCCCCGCCCAGCGGCCGTGGCCGGCCGGTGCGCCGTGCCGCCGAGCGCGCCCCCAACCCCGGCACCCCGCCGGCTGTCGCCCCGCGCCTGTTCGCTGGTGCCCCGGCGCTCCTCGCCCCGGCGATTTGGGCGAACGCCCGACCCGCCCCGTTAGTGCCCAGTGCCCGATAGGCCCCCTGGGCCACTGACCAAATGGCCCCACGGCTCAAAGAACGTTTTAATAAAAAAATGATTAAAAAAATTAATTAATAAAAATAAATAAATAAATAATAAAGATAATTAATTAACTTAATTAATCCTGTTAATATTAACTAATTAAGATTAATTAACCTAATAACTAATTAACCTAATTAACTACTGTTAATTAGCTAACAGCCCCTGACAGGTGGGACGCACCTGTCAGGTTGACTAGGTCAACGGTCAACATTGACTGCTGACGTCATGCTGATGCATTAATTAAATTTCGAATTAAATTTATTTATTAAATTCTAAAAATGACTTAAATCTTTAAAATTTAATAAAATAAACCGTAGCTCGGATGGAAAAACTTTGTACATGAAAGTTGCTCAGAACGACGAGACGAATCCGAATACGTAGTCCGTTTGTCAGGCACACGTTCCTAGCATAGCGAACATGGAACTTTCCCCCTCCGGTCCGTCTGTCCAAAAATGCGAAACATCGGGAATACTTTCCCGGATGTTCCCCCCTTCGCCGGTACCACCTACTGCCGCGTTAGGGCACACCTAGCACCGCTCATTGTCATGTCACGCATCGTCATGCTTATGTTTGCATTGTATTTACTGTTTCTTCCCCCCTTCTCTCTGGTAGACTACGAGACCGACGCTGCTGCTGTCCAGTTCGACTACGGAGTTAACGACCCCTCCTACTTGCCAGAGCAATCAGGCAAGCCCCCCCTTGATCACCAGATATCGCCTATTCTTCTCTATACTGCTTGCATTAGAGTAGTGTAGCATGTTACTGCTTTCCGTTAATCCTATCCTGATGCATAGCCTGTCCTTGCTACTACTGTTGTTACCTTTACCCGCAATCCTACATGCTTAGTATAGGATGCTAGTTTCCATTAGTGGCCCTACACTCTTGTCCGTTTGCTGTGCTATACTATCGGGCCGTGATCAGTTGGGCGGTGATCACGGGTATATACTTATATACTCTATACATGACACCTGTGGTGACTAAAGTCGGGTCGGCTCGTAGGAGTACCCGCAAGTGGATCTTTGTGGCGGAGCGACAGGGCAGGTTGAGACCACCTAGGCGAGAGGTGGGCCTGGCCCTGGGCGGCGTCCGCGGTTACTTCAAAATAACAAGCTTAACGAGTTCTTGGTATTTGATCTGAGTCTGGCCATTTGGTCTATACGCACTAACCAACTACGCGGGAACAGTTATGGGCACTCGACGTCGTGGTATCAGCCGAAGCCTTCGTGACGTCAGCGACCGCGCGGCGCGCTGGATTGGACTGGAACGCCACTAGGCTAGGTCTGCTTCCGGCCGCGTACGCAACGTGCAGGTGTGCAATGGGCGATGGGCCCAGACCCCTGCGCGCATAGGATTTAGATCGGCGTGCTGACCTCTCTGTTGTGCCTAGGTGGGGCTGTGACGTGTTGATCTTACGAGGCCGGGCATGACCCTGAAAAGTGTGTCCGGCCAAATGGGATCGAGCGTGTTGGGTTATGTGGTGCACCCCTGCAGGGAAGTTTATCTATTCGAATAGCCGTGTCCCTCGGTAAAAGGACGACCCGGAGTTGTACCTTGACCTTATGACAACTAGAACCGGATACTTAATAAAATACACCCTTCCAAGTGCCAGATACAACCCGGTGATTGCTCTCTAACAGGGCGACGAGGAGGGGATCGCCGGGTAGGATTATGCTATGCGATGCTACTTGGAGGACTTCAATCTACTCTCTTCTACATGCTGCAAGATGGAGGTTGCCAGAAGCGTAGTCTTCGACAGGACTAGCTATCCCCCTCTCATTCTGGCATTCTGCAGTTCAGTCCACTGATATGGCCCTTTACACATATACCCATGCATATGTAGTGTAGCTCCTTGCTTGCGAGTACTTTGGATG
The DNA here is from genome assembly GCF_018294505.1 of Triticum aestivum. Taxonomy (NCBI): domain Eukaryota; kingdom Viridiplantae; phylum Streptophyta; class Magnoliopsida; order Poales; family Poaceae; genus Triticum; species Triticum aestivum. The sequence goes on along the minus strand of NC_057805.1, from coordinate 177,626,672 downwards.
AGTACTCACGGTTGCTTCTCTCCCTCTTTTCCCCCTTTCCTTTCTACCTGGTTGTCGCAACCAGATGCTGGAGTCCAGGAGCCAGACGCCACCGTCGACGACGACTCCTACGGCACTGGAGGAGCCTACTACTACGTGCAGCCCGCTGACGACGACCAGGAGTAGTTAGGAGGATCCCAGGCAGGAGGCCTGCGCCTCTTTCGATCTGTATCCCAGTTTGTGCTAGCCTTCTTAAGGCAAACTTGTTTAACTTATGTCTGTACTCAGATATTGTTGCTTCCGCTGACTCGTCTATGATCGAGCACTTGTATTCGAGCCCTCGAGGCCCCTGGCTTGTATTATGATGCTTGTATGACTTATTTATGTTTTAGAGTTGTGTTGTGATATCTTCCCGTGAGTCCCTGATCTTGATCGTACACATTTGCGTGCATGATTAGTGTACGGTCAAATCGGGGGCGTCACAAGTTGGTATCAGAGCCGACTGCCTGTAGGAATCCCCCTTTCCACACTCCTTGGCCGAAGTCGAGTCTAGACATTACAAAACTTTTACTAACATGGTTGTGTGTCTTACGGGCCCACGTCGCCATTGGGTGGTACTAGGATCTTTTACTCCTCGACCTTTACTCTGGGACTCTGAACTCTCTTCTACTCGGGTTAAACGAATTTACTAACTCTAACACTAGGATCCTGTGACCGCATTCACCCCAAAGTTGGATAAGCCATAGTTATTTCTTAGAATAGTATTTTGAACAATTCACACACTGTCATTTGACTCCTTTGAAACATCTTTGCTTTCAGATGGAACCCACGAGGCAGGTCGTGCGCCACACGACGGCCATTGGTGCCTCGGGATCACCTGCTGTGCTAGCTGAGATGATGACCTATCTGGGTTATCGCTGGCACCCTGAGTACACCGTCTACGAGGAGTACCAGGACTTTAACCAGGAGCAGTACCGTGCCATCGTCCACCTCTACTCACGGGAGTATGACTCCACTACTGTGCTGCACACCGCTCATGGTGTTGGAGTGACCATCGATATGGCTGTCCACGATGCTGCTTATGCTGCTCTGACACGTCTTCGTGGAGAGTATCGGGAGTTGGACACCTCCCCTTTCAGGCACATTGCTATCGCATCTGATGTTGGTGCGGAGGGATACTATACTGCTGCCTACTCCACTGTCACCCGAGAGCCCTTCTACCATCAGAACCTGGTTCTGCATGCTGATGGGCTGGATCGAGCTAACCGAGCTCTTCGCCACGAGTTGTACACCACCCGTCAGCACCTTTACCGTGCTCTGACGCTGCTGCACCCCTTTGTCCGATCTAGGGAGCTGCCCCGTTCTGCGATCTACCCAGCCAGGACTGTGATGCCCCAGGGTGTCGGCTGGCCAGATGTGGGAGGCCACTCTCCCGCACTTGGACCTCTTCTGCCACCTGAGCGTCAGGTTCTGCACCAGAGTATTCGCGGACCCCAGGTTGCTGACGTGGAGTTCCCGATGCGACACTACCAGCTTTCAGGCTACACCTACCTCCACAGTACCTCTTGGGACTGATGTAGGCTTGCTTGTTAGTGTTAGATGCATTCGCCGCGAGCCTGTGTGCCGCCTATGTTGTTTTAGTCTATGTACTGAACTCTGTGTACTGAACTCTATGCATGACCCCTTTTGTAAGTTATGCCGACTACTATGTAGTAGCTATCGTGCTCCTTTCATTATGCATGTTTCATCATGAATGATTCTTGTCTTTGCAAATTTCTCAATGCTGAACTACCCCTGTTATATATTAGCAGGATGGTTAGACCAGGTGGTCGTGGTAGTGGTGGCAATGCCCCACCACCACCTGAGTACATGGCTGGTATGATCCAACAGTTCGAACTGAACCGCCAATTCATGGAAAATATGATGGCTCAGTTTCCTCGCCCCAATATGGACCAGCAACCAACCCCAGTAACTCTGCAGGATTTCATGCGCCTCAATCCAACTGTGTACCGCAGCTCAACTCAGCCTCTGGATGCTGATGACTGGCTCCGTGACATCACCTATGAGATGGAGTCTGCCAATGTAGCCCCTGCCAGCTATGTCACCTTTGCTTCCTTCTTTCTGAAGGGACCCGCAGCTCAATGGTGGGACAGCCACAGGCGTACTCTGCCAGCTGGAACAATCATCACCTGGCCAGACTTCCAAGCAGCTTTCCGTGCCCGCTTCATTCCTCAGGGAGTCATGGACCGGAAGAAGCGTGAGTTCCGCAACCTCACCCAAGGCAACAAAACTGTTGAAGCTTATCAGCGGGAGTTTCTGGACTTGTCTCGCTATGCTGAAGAGGACATTGCAACTGATGCACGCAGACAGGAGAAGTTCCGTGATGGCCTTCAAGCTGACATCAAGCTCGCACTTCTGGTGCATGACTTTGCTGATTTCGCCACCTTGGTGAACAAGGCCATCAATGTCGAAACTGGTCTGCAGGAATACCAGAGCTCCCACAGGCGCAACCGTGACACGGGCTCATCTTCGGGCCCGCCCTCACAGAAGCGTAAGATATGGATCCCGAACAGCATGTACCGTCCAAATGCATCTGCCCCAAGGCAGACCTATGCTGCACCTCGTCTGCCTCCACCACCATCTAGGCAGTCAAGACTTCCAGCTCCACCACCCCAAGCTCCTGTTCCCACTCCCAATAATGGTTTGTGCTTCAGGTGTGGTCAACCAGGTCACCATGCCAGGGACTGCAATCAGAATCAGAATCAACTTGCCCTTCCCGCAACTGGCCATGGAAGCAACCAGCCCCGCAGCAACAAGGCCAAGTCTTATGGTCGTGCTCATGCCAACCACGTTGATCTGAACGAAGCTCAAGACCAGCCTGCTACTGTGATGGGTACACTCCTCGTAAATTCAGTACCAGCATCTGTTTTATTTGATACAGGTGCATCGCATTCATTCATGTCAGAAGATTTTGCATACAAGCACGACGTTAAATGTGAGGAGATGAACACCTCGGTATTGGTCAAAAACCCCGTGGGACAGTGTCAAACCTCCCTGGTTGGCATCGACGTCCCCGTGGAAATCGAAGGGCTGGAATTCTATGCCTCTCCCATTATCCTGAAGTCGTCTAACATCGACCTCATTTTGGGGATGGATTGGTTGAAAGCGCATACTGCTTCTATAGTTTCCGCCACTAAGACCGTCCATCTACTTCACCCTTCAGATGAAATAGTTGCTTACCAAGCTCATCTGGTGCAAAATGCCGAGGCCAGGCTCTATGCATTGAATGCCTTGAACGCCGCACCACTCGAGGGCATTGAAAACATTCCCGTCGTGCGTGAATTCCTCAACGTCTTCCCTGAAGAACTTCCAGGGATTCCCCCTGCTAGAGCTGTCGAATTCATCATCGACTTGAAACCAGGCACCACTCCTATAGCCAAGCGACCCTACAAAATGCCGCCGCATGAACTCCTTGAGCTTAAGGAGGAAATCGACAAATCTCTTCGCAAAGGATTCATTCGCCCAAGTTGCTCTCCTTGGGGAGCACCTTCTCTCTTTGTCAAGAAGAAGGATGGGACAAACCGATTAGTTCAAGACTACCGTCCTATAAACCAAGCTACCATTCAGAATAAATACCCTCTTCCTCGGATCAATGATCTATATGATCAACTGGCGGGTTCATTAGTGTTCTCTAAGCTCGACTTGAGGTTGGGTTACCACCAGATCCGTGTTCGCGAAGAGGATATCCCAAAGACTGCCTTCGTGACTCGATATGGTTCATACGAGTACACCGTCATGTCTTTCGGTTTAACCAATGCTCCAGCCACCTTCTCTCGTCTGATGAACTATATATTCATGGATTACCTCGACAAGTTCGTCGTGGTTTATCTGGATGATATCCTGGTATTTTCCAAGAACGAAGAAGAACATGCTGAACATCTTCGACTTGTGCTGGAAAAGCTACGAGAGCATCAACTATATGCCAAGTTCTCCAAATGTGAATTCTGGCTACCGGAAGTAACCTATCTTGGGCATGTCATCTCTAAGGATGGTATTGCCATCAACCCTGAACGAGTCCAGGCTATCCTTGATTGGACTCCTCCCAAGAACGTTAAGCAAGTCAGAAGTTTTCTCGGTCTCGCCAGCTATTGCCGTCGATTCGTCGAGAACTTCTCCAAGATCGCCAGGCCTCTGACTAACCTGTTGCATAAGGGCGTCAAGTTCCAATGGACAGACAAATGTCAGGAAAGTTTCCAGGCACTCAAAGACAAGTTGACTTCTGCCCCAGTTCTAGCTCCACCTGATACTAAGAAGGACTTCGTCATTTACTGCGACGCTTCCCGTCAAGGATTAGGCTGTGTCCTAATGCAAGACCGCAAAGTGATTGCTTATGCCTCTCGGCAATTGCGCCCTCACGAAGAGAACTACCCAGTTCACGACCTCGAACTTGCTGCTGTCATTCATGCGCTGAAGCAGTGGCGACATTACCTTCTCGGTAATCGTTGCGAGATCTTCACTGACCACCAAAGTCTGAAGTATCTGTTTACTCAGCCAGACCTGAACCTCCGTCAGCAGAGATGGATGGAGCTTGTTGCAGACTTTGACTTGGGTATTTCCTATACGCCAGGCAAGGCTAATGTAATGGCTGATGCCTTGAGCCGCAAGTCTTACTGCAACCACCTCCAGGTTCACAAAGTTCAGCCCTCGCTTGTTGAAGAATTCAGGAAGCTGAACCTCCATATTGTTCCTCCGGGTGCACTCGCTCCCCCTCCTAAGGAGTTTCGCAAGATGAACCTCCGTGTTGTTTCCCAGGGTTCCCTCAATACCCTGGCCGTCGAACCAGATCTCTTGGACTCCATCAAGAGAATACAGGGATATGACTCTGAAGCCCACAAGATTAAGCGCTACCTCGCAGAAGGAAAGCCCTCATTCTTCACTATTGCTGAAGATGGCACTTTGTACTTCAAGGGCCGCCTAGTGGTGCCATGTGCAGAGAAAAACCTGGATATGACTCAGGAAGTTATGAAAGAAGCTCATGATACGCCTCTATGTATCCATCCTGGTAGTACAAAGATGTACCAAGACATCCGTCAGAGATTCTGGTGGTCTAATATGAAGCAAGACATTGCTCGTTATGTTGCTGAGTGTGACGTTTGCCGTCGTATCAAAGCAGAACATCAAAGGCCTGCTGGAACTCTGCAACCTATCTCTATTCCTGAATGGAAATGGGACCATGTTGAGATGGACTTCGTCACTGGATTTCCCAAATCACAGAAAGGTAATGATGCTATTCTTGTCGTCATTGACCGGCTTTCCAAAGTTGCACATTTCCTGGCGGTCAAAGAAACGATCACTGCTAGTCAGCTGGCAACGCTCTATATGTCCAGGATTGTTTCACTCCACGGTATTCCATTGGTTATCAGCTCAGACCGTGGCAGCTTATTCACTTCAAGATTCTGGGCAAGTTTCCAAGAAGCTATGGGAACTCATCTGTCATTCAGTACTGCGTTTCATCCTCAGTCGCAAGGGCAAGTTGAACGCGTCAACCAAGTTCTCGAAGACATGCTTCGAGCTTGTGTTATTTCCTTCGGCAAGAAATGGGAGGAATCTCTCCCGTATGCTGAGTTCTCTTATAATAATAGCTATCAAGCTAGTCTGAAGATGGCCCCCTTCGAAGTGTTATATGGACGAAAGTGCCGAACCCCTCTGAACTGGTCAGAAACTGGGGAACGTCCACTCTTCGGTCCGGATATTATCCAACATGCCGAAGAACAAGTCCGCATTATTCGTGAGAATCTCAAGACTGCTCAGTCACGTCAGAAGAGTCAGTATGACCGTCATCATAAAGACATGGTCTATCAACCTGGCGAAAAGGCTTATCTTCGAGTCACACCAATGAAGGGTGCTCACCGCTTCGGAATCAAGGGCAAACTAGCTCCTCGATATATTGGCCCATTCACTATTCTCGAAAGGCGTGGAAAAGTGGCATACCAACTGGAGCTTCCGCCGAACCTTTCTCAGGTTCACGATGTGTTCCATGTGTCACAGCTCCGCCGTTGCTTCAAGGACCCAATCCGAGCAGTGGATCATGAAGTGCTCGAATTGCAGCAGGACCTCTCCTATAAGGAGCATCCGGTCCGCATTCTCGACCAAGCTGAACGCCGCACACGTCAGAAGGCGATCAAGTTCCTCAAAGTCCAGTGGTCGCACCATTCTGAAGATGAAGCCACTTGGGAACGCGAGGATCGCCTGCGTGATGAATACCCCGCACTGTTTCCTTCTACCTCCTAAATCTCGGGACGAGATTTCTTGTAGACGAGGAGTTTTGTAACGCCCGGATAATCAAGCAACAGTAATCCCACGCTAATGGTGCCACGTCACCACAGTTACTATTGCTAATCTACCGTTAGGTCAAACTGTTTCAAAATTCAAATTCAAATTAATGTCAACAATAAAAGTTTTTCAAAATTTACAACAAAAATGTTCGGGAGGTGCCATATTTTGCATAAGTAAATATGGTGTGATAAACACATTTTTATAAAATGCCTAGATAATTTAAAATGATTTAAAACAGAAAAGAAAATAAATAAAAAAAAAATACAAAAGAGAAAAGAAACAAAAAAAGAAAGAAGAAAACCCCCTGGACCGTGGCCCAACTGGGCCAACCCACCAGGCCCAGCCGGCCAGCCCACCCACTCCCTTAACCCCCCTGGACCCCGACCCACCCCACCGACACCCCACTCCACCCCCAAAATATCTCCCACTCTCCCCCCGATTGGATCGGGATCGAGGAGGAGACCGCCGACGCCGCCGCCCGGATCAGCCGACGCCGCCTCGCCCTCGCCGGCCTGCCTCCTCCTCCCCCCACCGGTCTGCCTCCTCCGTCGCCGTCGTCCTCGACCACCACCCCAACACCCACTGCCCCGTTCCCTACGAATCGCGGTGAGGATCGCGACGTCCCCTCTCCCTCGCGCGACAAAACCTGCCGGCGTTGCGCGCTTGCGCGCCTCGCGCTCGTCGCCGTGGTCACCGCACGCGTGCGCCCCGTCCATGCCCGTCGACGTGACCGTCCCGTTGCTCCCGCTGCCTCTCTGCGCTCGCCACGGCCGACCACCTCGCCTCTACTCCCGCCGCGACACCGCCACCCCGCGCCGTGGCCTTGTGCTCGCCACCGCCCCCCTACTTGCCTCCCGTCGCAGCACTAAGACCGGCGTCTGCCCGCGTTGGCTGCGCCCACCGTGGCCTCGCCCTCCTGGCCTCGCGCGGCCCTGCTCCCGCGCCGTTGCGCCCTGCTGGTCCCGCCCCGCTCTCCCTCGCCGACTCCCTACGCCTGCCCCGCCCAGCGGCTGTGGCCGGCCGGTGCGCCGCGCCGCCGAGCGCGCCCCCAACCCCGGCACCCCGCCGGTCGTCGCCCCGCGCCTGTTCGCCGGTGCCCCGGCCCTCCTCGCCCCAGCGATCTGGGCGAACGCCCAGTCGGGCGCCGCAACGCCCGACCCGCCCCGTTAGTGCCCAGCGCCCGATAGGCCCCCGGGGCCACTGACCAAATGGCCCCTCGGCCCAGAGAACGTTTTAATAAAAAAAGATTAAAAAAATTAATTAATAAAAATAAATAAATAAATAATAAAGATAATTAATTCAGATAATTAATTAACTTAATGAATCCTGTTAATATTAACTAATTAAGATTAATTAACCTAATAACTAATTAACCTAATTAACTACTCTTAATTAGCTAACAGCCCCTGATAGGTGGGACCCACCTGTCAGGTTGACCAGGTCAACGGTCAACGTTGACTGCTGACGTCATGCTGACATCATGCTGATGCATTAATTAAATTTCGAATTAAATTAATTTATTAAATTCTAAAAATGATTTAAATCTTTAAAATTTAATATAAAATAAACCGTAGCTCGGATGGAAAAACTTTGTACATGAAAGTTGCTCAGAACGACGAGACGAATCCGAATACGTAGTCCGTTTGTCAGCCACACGTTCCTAGCATAGCGAACATGGAACTTTCCCCCTCCGGTCCGTCTGTCCGAAAACGCGAAACATCGGGAATACTTTCCCGGATGTTCCCCCCTTCGCCGGTACCACCTACTGCCGCGTTAGGGCACACCTAGCACCGCTCATTGTCATGTCACGCATCGTCATGCTTATGTTTGCATTGTATTTACTGTTTCTTCCCCCTCTTCTCTCCGGTAGACTACGAGACCGACGCTGCTGCTGCCCAGTTCGACTACGGAGTTGACGACCCCTCCTACTTGCCAGAGCAACCAGGCAAGCCCCCCCTTGATCACCAGATATCGCCTATTCTTCTCTATACTGCTTGCATTAGAGTAGTGTAGCATGTTACTGCTTTCCGTTAATCCTATCCTGATGCATAGCCTGTCCTTGCTACTACTGTTGTTACCTTTACCTGCAATCCTACATGCTTAGTATAGGATGCTAGTTTCCATCAGTGGCCCTACATTCTTGTCCGTCTGCTGTGCTATACTATCGGGCCGTGATCACTTGGGCGGTGATCACGGGTATATACTTATATACTCTATACATGACACCTGTGGTGACTAAAGTCGGGTCGGCTCGTAGGAGTACCCGCAAGTGGATCTTTGTGGCGGAGCGACAGGGCAGGTTGAGACCACCTAGGCGAGAGGTGGGCCTGGCCCTGGACGGCGTCCGCGGTTACTTCAAAATAACACGCTTAACGAGTTCTTGGTATTTGATCTGAGTCTGGCCATTTGGTCTATACGCACTAACCAGCTACGCGGGAACAGTTATGGGCACTCGACGTCGTGGTATCAGCTGAAGCCTTCATGACGTCAGCGACGGAGCGGCGCGCGCCGGATTGGACTGGAACGCCACTAGGCTAGGTCTGCCTCCGGCCGCGTACGCAATGTGCAGGTGTGCAATGGGCGATGGGCCCAGACCCCTGCGCGCATAGGATTTAGACCGGCGTGCTGACCTCTCTGTTGAGCCTAGGTGGGGCTGCGACGTGTTGATCTTACGAGGCCGGGCATGACCCAGAAAAGTGTGTCCGGCCAAATGGGATCGAGCGTGTTGGGTTATGTGGTGCACCCCTGCAGGGAAGTTTATCTATTCGAATAGCCGTGTCCCTCGGTAAAAGGACGACCCGGAGTTGTACCTTGACCTTATGACAACTAGAACCGGATACTTAATAAAATACACCCTTCCAAGTGCCAGATACAACCCGGTGATCGCTCTCTAACAGGGCGACGAGGAGGGGATCGCCGGGTAGGATTATGCTATGCGATGCTACTTGGAGGACTTCAATCTACTCTCTTCTACATGCTGCAAGATGGAGGTGCCAGAAGCGTAGTCTTCGACAGGATTAGCTATCCCCCTCTATTCTGGCATTCTGCAGTTCAGTCCACTGATATGGCCCTTTACACATATACCCATGCATATGTAGTGTAGCTCCTTGCTTGCGAGTACTTTGGATGAGTACTCACGGTTGCTTCTCTCCCTCTTTTCCCCCTTTCCTTTCTACCTGGTTGTCGCAACCAGATGCTGGAGTCCAGGAGCCAGACGCCACCGTCGACGACGACTCCTACGGCACTGGAGGATCCTACTACTACGTGCAGCCCGCTGACGACGACCAGGAGTAGTTAGGAGGATCCCAGGCAGGAGGCCTGCGCCTCTTTCGATCTGTATCCCAGTTTGTGCAAGCCTTCTTAAGGCAAACTTGTTTAACTTATGTCTGTACTCGGATATTGTTGCTTCCGCTGACTCGTCTATGATCGAGCACTTGTATTCGAGCCCTCGAGGCCCCTGGCTTGTATTATGATGATTGTATGACTTATTTATGTTTTAGAGTTGTGTTGTGATATCTTCCCGTGAGTCCCTGATCTTGATAGTACACATTTGCGTGCATGATTAGTGTACGGTCAAATCGGGGGAGTCACACCAGGGCTGTGCACATCTCCTCATGAATGGCGAGCTCCTCCTTCATCTTGACGTCGCGGACGCCATTAGAAAACGCGGAGATGATGGCTTCGTCCGTCACCTTGGGGATCTTGAGGCGAACGTTGTTGAAGCACTGGATGTACTTTTGCAGGGTCTCTCCAGGCTGCTGCTTGATGCGGCGAGGTCAAACGCGGCCGGAGGGCGGTCGCGAGTGCCCTGGAAGTTGGCGACGAAGCGGTCACGCATCTCGTTCCAGGAGGAGATCGAGCCTGGAGGCAGGTTCAGGAGCCACGAGCGAGCACCATCCTTGAGAGCCATGGGGAACCAGTTCGCCAAGACTTTTTCGTTGCTGTTGGCCGCCTCAATGCTCAGCTCGTAGAGCTGTAGGAACTCCACGGGGTCGGGGGTGCCGTTGTAGCGAGGAGGCAGGTCTGGCTTGAACTTGTATGGCCAGGCGACGCTATCCAGCTCAGAAGTGAAGGCGCGCAGCCTGCTGTGTCCACTGGGGCCCTTTGCTGATGTGGAGCCTGCCCTTGATGTCCGCGCACCGCTGCCGCAAGCGGCGCACAGTCTTGTTGCAGTGGCGCTGGGAGAGGGGGAGCGTTCTCTTGCGGCCGGGGAACTTCTTGGCAGCTTCCTTCTTCTTGCGCGGGCGCCCGACGCGGTGGGTCACGCCGGGGGGCCGCGCGCCTTGGTGCCAGGACGCCGTCTTGGTGCAGAGGTGGTGGAGGCGCTCCGTGAGCCACGTCGCCCGCAGCTGGCGGAGGGCGAGGCAGCGAGAGGGATGGCGCAGGGGAGCCCCCTGCGGCGCTGACGAGCTCGGCGATGCGGTCCAACCAGTCCTCGTAGAGGTCGTCGATGGGGCAGTAACGGAGGAGCTCGCGTGCCATGAGCAGCGCGGCCTGTGCGTCCGTGGGAGCGCGGCGAGCGTGAGACGACGAGCCGGCCAGGGTCAGCGATTGAGTGGCGGTGCGTCCGTCCCGCCGCACCGAGGGGTGTAGCGAGTATGCTTGCTGCTCGTTCCCCACCAGGCTAGTGGCGGCATTGACGACGGGTGACGGAGAATGACGGGGAGGCCCACCGACAGGAGCTGTCTGAGCGACGCGGGCGGCGAGGGCGGCCCAACGCTCAGCGCGGGCTCGGCGAGCGTCCGCCATGGATGCGACGAAGCAATGTGACGCAGATCGGCGGAAGTAAAGCTTCGGCGCACCCCTACCTGGCGCGCCAAATGTCGGATTTCGGGTTCCGGCAAAACCCTTGAGGTTTGAACACTTGGGTGCCCACGAAGATCTCTCCCCTACCTAATCATGCCCTCAGTCGCGCCGTGATCTCACAGCCTAGCCCGACGAACCCGCAACACAAGAGACACAATATATACTGGTTCGGGCCACCGTTGTGGTGCAATACCCTACTCTAGTGTGGTGTGGTCGATTTCCTCTTGGGCTGATGATGAACATTACAGGGGAAGAACATGCGAGGTGTTCTTGTGCTTGGTGAGTGTGAGGATGGGATGGATCTAGTCCGAGATGAGTCCCCACTCTAGTTTTAGTTGCAGATCCCTCCTCCCCCTCCTATGGTGGTGGCTAGTCCTATTTATAGAGGCCCTGGTCCTCTCCCCAAATATTGAGCGGGAAGGGATGCCACAACGGCCAATTTGAAGGGGGACAACTAGTACAGGCTATCCTGACTAAAGGTGGTCTTCGCCTGCCAAAGGCTGTGGTGGTGACGCCGTCTTGGGCTCCACGGTGACCTCCGTCTTGCCGTCCTTCTAGTCTTGGTCTCGTTGCACCAATATGGAAACCTTTGCCTGATGCCTCGGGACTCCTCGCCTGCGCTTGCCCCTTTAGTACCAAAAAGGAAACGAGGACACTGCGCGCTCGTGCCCGCGTTGCTCTAGTTGTCATGGCTTGCTTCACAGGAACCTCGCGAGGTGTCCCTTGCCTTGATCTCTCCGCCCCTCGCGAGCCAGCCTAGTGAGGCAGCTCCCGAGGAGGTCTTGTGTCGTCCGCTTCGCGAGGCTTGGCCCCTCGCGAGGGTCTTGAGTGTTTGCTGGTGAAGATGGGTCGTACAGGGCCGCTAGTGGAGCCACGCCGTGGGCCGCATGCAGGCAAGTCTGGGGACCCCTGTTCCCAGGACGCCAACATGCTTGTCCTTGATTTTCACCCAAGTTACCCCTCCATCTCTCATTCAACTTTCTTTCTCTAAAAAATCCCAAAATAGCCCAAGGAATATATTCAAAATCCTTTCTGAAAATCAATTTAGAAACTTGTGCTCCAAAGCAACCATCATTTTTCTTGCTTCCAAAAATTTGAGAAAATTCCCAAATATTCTTTGAACCTTGGCCCACCTCTGAGCAAAAATATTTGGGATATTTTTGCTACAGAAAAGCATTTCTGTTCTGGCCTCAAAATCCAGTTTCTACAGCAAGTGCACCTTTCCTTGGTCTTTTGAGGCTGAATTTTCTTGAGCTTGGTTACCTTCCTAGATAAACCTTAACTCCAGAAGTTTAGCCCTAATCACCTTCTAGAAGGCCTCCAAACTGGGCGACCAAGTTTCTGACCAGAAACTTGCCAATAAGCTCAAGTCTCATCCGATCGGCCTGGTAGTGTGCCATCACCCTTCCTAGACCTAACACTGCACGGACAACACCCCAGACATGTTTTGGCAACGAGTGGGCGTCGTTTTGACCATGCCAGCGCGGTGACCGCGTGTGGACACAGCTCTGTCAGTGCACTCGACACGCTCTGCGTAGCGCCCGAGCTTTTGTGCATCGCGTGATCGATCCAGAGCTCGCTGACGACTGCTACAACGCACCACCACCTTCGTCTCTTCACCTTTGATCGCTCCCTGGGGCTCGCCGACGCCGGAGACGCCGCAACGAGCACGGGCACGTCGCGGCCAAAAGCCATAGTGCGCCCCGTGCCCCTGTCTTCTTTCTCCACCGCCTCCTATGCTCGTCCGCCCTTTTGTACAGCTCCCGCGTGATCAGTGAGCCCCTCCATCCCTCCCTGACGCCATTCGTCGTCGCTCGCCGGCTTCCAGAGAGCTCCGGCGGAGCCACGTACCCCCTTCCCCTCCAGCTATAAATCCGAGCACCTCCCTTCGTTCTAAGCATCGCAAACCAACCACTCAACCTCCACAACGCAGTTGGATAGTCGTAGCCCGGCCGGGCAGGCCTCTGGCCGCCGTCCCCGACCCGAGCTCGCCGGCGATCCACCGCAGCCCTCCACCTTGCTCCGGTGCATCGCAAGATCAAGCAACCACTCAGGCGACTCCCTGAGAGTTCACTGGTGCTGTCTGGACGCGCTGCAGCCCCTAGGACCGCCCCAATCCGTCATCTTGTTTCTCTCCGGCGAGACCCGACCGCAGCCGCCGCTCGCAAGCTTAGTTGCGAGCTGCTGCGGCCACCTCTCGTCGAGCCACAGGTACAGGCAGGCGCGCCTCGACCCCTTTATCATTCTATCCCTTTGGATTGGGCCAAGGAGCCCTCCTCGCTTGCGTGAGCTCCGGCAAAGCCCCGCTGCGCTCTGTTTCTCTCTCTCCCCCTCTCTCCTGACCAGTGGGGCCCGATGTCAGCCTCTCCACTCGCGCCCGAAGTGGTACGAGTGGAGGCATATTGTGAAAATACGTCTTCAACGTCACCCCCTGGTTTTCTGTTTATTCAAAATTTGACCAGTACTTTGACCAGCTATAACTCCTAAACTACAAGTCCAAATGAGTTGATTCTTTTTGCATTGTGTTTGTTCTGAAAAGCTCTAGCATTACACCAAAGTTGAGATTTTTTCCCTGCTTTCTAGAGTTTCTGGTGATTTTCAGAGTGGTTCTTGATATTCCATTTTGCTGTTTTTAAATACTTTTAGAGGGAGAAGCTTGTCTTGAAGATCACCAGGAGGAGTGTGAACCTCCTCTGCACTAAGGCAAGCCACACCAACATTTGAATGGTGTCACTTCAATATATCTGATTTTTTCCAACTTGAATATGAGTTATTTGCATGCATTTAAATTATTTAAATAAATATTCCTTAGTGCTAGTTATGTTGCCATGATTGAATTACTTTAGTGTGGTACTGGTTGAATGCTTTAGCTAGTTTAAGGCAGTAAAGAAACTTTCATTGAAGTGTTTATGCTTGCATGAATAATGATAGTTTCTTTTTGTGATAAACTGATATTATTATTTTTGAGATAATTAAAATGATGAATGCTAATAACCAGTATAGTAGAACCACTAAGTTTAGTTGATGAACAGTGCATGTAAGACATTTTGATGATGTAATCTGTTGCTTTGAGGGATATGTTTTGCATGTTTACTAGTTGCATGATCATGGCCTATGATGACTCGAGTTATTTTATTTACAAGATTAACCTGATGTTAATCCAACTTGAACTTAACCTTGATCAAGTCATGGTGCCACTAAATTGGGGTTTTCCCAGTGCGACCACAGTTACCTTTATGGGAAGGTCTTGATTCGGTCCATTGCCATGCCTATGGTCGGTACCTCCAACAAGGGAAGGTTATGGGCGTGCGGTACCCTGGCCCGGTAAGCAGACATAACCTTGTGTGCCCGTTTGTTGTTATGGTACCTTGTCCCCGTTTAGGACCGGTTGTGCCATGACGGTGGCCGTTGATGCCTTCGGTAGGCACGGGGTCACCCATGACTTAGCCCAGTGGGGAGTTGGTCGGAGTGGCCGAGAGAGTATCCTGGCAATGGGAGGGTTTCGTCGGAATGCCCTTGGTCCACCCGAATGGGATGACGAGGCCATGGATTCCGTGGTGTGGGTAAAGTGCGCTACCTCCGCAGAGTGTATTTAATCTATCAATAGACGCGTCCTTGGTTACAGACATAGCTCCTGAGTAAGTCACACCATGGATCAATATTAATAAATAATTTGCACACTAAGGTTTCATTGTTGGAACTGGTTATGTGATGAATTTTGTGGGATCATGAATACGATCGTGGCGAGAACCAAAGTGTTGGTTTCGTTTGTGATCCAGGTATGATCACCGTTTGGTTACGAGGTAAACCGTCATGTAAGAGAGTCCGAGTGACTCAGTACACATGTTGATTTCACCGCATCCGTAGTATCATGTTGCATTGCATTAAACTGATTAATTGTCATGATATTGTTTGCCATTATGCTTATGCTTGTTGTGAGCTTTCAAGTACATTCAATGTACTGACCTGGCGTGTCATGCTAGATTTCAGGAAAGTCGTTTCAGATCAGAGAGCCTCCCGCGTCTAGATCGTGTCCACATCGGTGTCCCTGTGCTATGGAGTTCCACTTCGTCGTCGTTCCGCTGCCATGTAGTTCTCGTGATCGAGGCCCCTTCATGTTCATTAAATAATGTACATACTGTTCAGGCGCACCGTGTGTGCTGCTTGGCCTCGCTACATGATGTAATATCAGACCTGTGTTCCTCCAGTATCAATAAAGTGGTTGTTTTCTATACCAAGTTGTTGTGTGTTGCCAGAAGACTTGATCTCTGGGCTGGCAATGCGAGGTAAACCGATTGCTTTGAGCCAGGGTGCCACAACGCTTGGTATCAGAGCCACGCTGACTGTAGAACACGCTAGATCGTTGATGCGCTAGCTAAACGGTAGTTAGCTTAGTCTGAGTGCCGGTAGTAATTGAAATTGATTGTTGCATTGCATGTTGTTGTTATTACTGACGCTTAATGATTGTGAGTGTAGATGGCTCAAGTTCCGATCATGTACCAGTCTGAGCCAGCCCCGTACACATCGCTGCACCTGCTTCAGAACGTGTGGTGATGACTCAACCCAGAGGGCACTGATCCAGTGTATCAGGTGTATCGGGAGCATCTGGCCCGATCCCTGTACGAGTACTACGCGGAGGTCACTCTACACCACAGCTCACCTTCCGGCGCTTACACCCGTTCTTCTAAGGGTGGTTTCGCTTCCATGCCGTCTCATGCTATTCAGTTTGCTGCACTCGAGGCTCTTATAGACTGGCACTACAATGAGATTCGCATGCAGACCCACCCATGTTTCTTTTTCTACCCGTCTCTGCACGAGAACGGGCGTATCCGCTTCCCTTTTATTGATCCAGCGTGCGATCGTCCTTCTAGCCACCTTTCTCGCTATATCACTGCCAGTTATCTTTTGATCTATGAGTTAGACCGAGAGCTGACCCGAGCCCGGATCGCACTTGCCGCTACTCGTAATAGGAACCCTCCACCTACTGTCGGTTTCACCGTTTGTACCCCAGTCTCGGTTACTCCGGTTACTTCGGTGACCACTCAGGGTATCACCAACCCTTTGGCAGTGACCCCTCGCAGTGCCCCTGCTGCGTGGGCTTCCCTTGTCGCTACTCCTGCAGCCCCTATGCTTAGATCTCGTCCCGCACCTGCCCCCGAGGGAGAGTCCTCGAGGCAGCGCCGCCGTGTCACTTTTAACCCGGAGGTATCCACTATCAGCTCAGGATCTGAGTCTGACTCAGGAGAGGAGCTCGCCGCAGTGACAGCTGAGCACTAGATCGCGATCGTCATGAGATTGATGTACAGATGTAGCCGTACGTGTCATGATGCTTAGTTTCACGTATGTGGGTAGTCGGACCTGTCATGATGTTACCTTTCATGTATGAGTCTATGTATAATCATATTGGAACCTTTTTATTCACCCTGATTTCTTTTCGCTGTTTTCTTCTGGGTTTGTCACTGGATTTTATTCCCATTTAGGATATTTCTCATCTTGGTTGCTTTATATTGGGAAAACAAATAATAGGATGACGCAGGGAGGCAGCAGCAGCCAGGCTTGTGAGGATGTTCCTGTTCGTCGCTCCGCAAGACAGGCAGGACATTCCCCCGAGCCGTATCAGCCACCATCGCCTCCACCGCCACATCCGCCCTCCACTGAGCAAATCAGGCGTATGTTTGAAGAAAGAAGGAACAATGATCTGATCGAACTGCTGAAAAGTGTGCAAGCTATGGTTGCAGAATGGAAATCAGAATGGTCACCACTCCAAGTTGTCAGTGTTTCAAAGGACCAAGCCTCCCAGTTTCAGTCAAGTTATCGATCCGTTGGAAGCAGATGATTGGCGAAGGACTATTGAGAAAAAGCTTGAGATTGCTCGCACTGAAGAAGCCGACAAGGTTCCGTTCGCTACGCATTATCTTGAAGGAGCTGCCGCTATATGGTGGGATAATGCTCAGGCTATGTGGCCCGCGGACGAAGAAATTACTTGGACTAAATTCAAGGATCATTTCCGCAAGTATCATATCCCAGCCGGGATTATGAAGGTCAAGCAGTGCGAATTTCTCGCCCTCACCCAAGGAAGCCTGTCAGTAAGTGAATATCTGCACAATTTGAACCATCTGGCCCGCTATTCACTTTATGATGTGGCCACAGAAGAATGGAAGATCGACATATTTCTTGGAGGACTGAATCAACACCTCAGATGTACTCTCAGCATGTTTGATTTCCCGGATTTCTGAACCTTGGTCAACAAAGCTCTCATCGCAGAAAGGGAACACAAGATCGTGCCAGACAACCGTCCTGCTAATAATGACCACAAGCGCAAATTCGAGCTGAAGAAGGATGGACAACCAGTACAGAAGGCTCGTACCTGGCGGCAGACTCAGATTGAGTACAAACCTAATTGGTAGCATAATGTTAACAAGACCACTACCCAAGTCAAGAATGTCGTGACCAGCCCAGTGTGCGAAGAATGCCAGCGCAACAATTCCTGCTTTAATTGTGGTCAGACCGGACATTATGCCAGACAGTGCCCCAAGAACAGCAAGACAACCACCCCATTCAGGCCACAAGTTAATCATCTGGAGCCCTATTCAGCCTCAAGGGCCATCCAAGGGAAAATTCACCACCTCTCCGCCGACGAAGCCCAAGAAGACCCGGAGGTCGTCATTGGTATGTTTCCTGCTAGAAACATACCTGCAATAATTTTATTTGACTCTGGGCGTCCCACTCTTTTATTTCGCGGAGTTTTGCTGTCCAAAACAAATTTCCTTGCTCGATTTTGGGAAAGAATATGCTGGTACAATCCCCGGGATCTTTGATCATAAGCAATCTGGTCTGCCGAAATTTGGAAATTGATATCAAAGGAGTCAGCTTCCCAACATCCTTGATTGTCATCGAGTCTGCCAAATTGGATATTATTTTGGGAATGAATTGGTTAACCCAATATCAAGTGTGCATTAACTGTGCGACCAGAGAAGTCACCTTGACCAGTCAGGAAGGTTGAACCATGAAGTTTTATGCCAGGAGAAGCATAACCAAGAAAGAAATGGTTTTCACTGTCGTGGCTGAAGAATTGGAATTAATTCCTATGGTCAGTGAGTTTCCAGATGTATTTCCAGTGGAATTACCAGGCATGCCGCCAGACAGGGAGCTAGAGTTTGCAATTGATCTGGTGCCTGGAACCACACCTTTATACAAGAAGTATTATCGGATGCCCTCGTTTGAATTAGTGGAATTAAAGAAACAGCTTGATCAGATGCTTCAGAAAGGATACATCCATCCGGGCTCTTCACCATGGGGATCACCCGCGATATTTGTGGATGAGAAGGACGGCAGTCTTCAGATGTGTGTAGATAACCGTTAGCTGAATGATGTCACCATCAAGAACAAATATCCGCTGCCAAGGATTGATGATTTGTTTGATCCACTCAGTGGGGCAAAATTATTCTCCAAGGTTGATCTAAGGACCGGATATCACCAGCTAAAAATCAAGAAGTAAGATATTCCCAAGACCGCATCACTACTCGATACGGTCTTTATGAATATACAGTCATGTCTTTCGGTCTCACCAATGCCCCTGCCTTTTTCATGCATATGATGAATAAGGTATTTATGGTTTATTGGATGAGTTTGTGGTGGTCTTCATCGGTGACATCCTCATTTACTCAAAGAGTGAAGAAGAACACAGGAAACACCTCAGAGCAATTTTGCAAAGGCTCCGTGACCATCAGCTATATGCGAAGTTCAGCAAATGCGAGTTCTGGCTCAAGCAAGTTGGATTTTTGGGGCATGTGCTTTCCACACAAGGGATAGCCATGGACCCAAGAAAGGTGAAAGATGTGCTTGATTGGACTGCACCGACGACAATGTCAGAAATCCGGAGTTTCCTTGGATTAGCTGGATACTACCGCCGCTTTATCGAAGGATTCTCCAAGATTGCCAAGCCAATGATAGAGCTCCTCAAAAAGGATAAGAAGTTTGAATGGATTGAGGATTGTGAAAGGAGCTTCACCGAGCTAAAGGCCAGGCTGACAACAGCACCAGTATTGACTCTGCCAGACATCTACCGCAGCTTTGATATATATTGCGACGCATCCGGAAAAGGCCTTGGATGTGTACTCATGCAAGACTGCAAGGTTGTGGCCTACACATCTCGACAGTTAAGGCCGCATGAAGGAAACTATCCCACGCATGATTTGGAGTTGGCCGCTGTTGTGCATGCTTTGAAAATTTGGAGACACTATCTCATTGGAAAAAGGTGCCAAATTTTCACCGACCACAAGAGTCTCAAGTACATATTCACTCATCCAGACCTGAACCTTCGATAGCGAAGATGGCTTGAGTTGGTCAAGGATTATGACCTCGGGATAAATTATCATCCGGGTAAAGCCAACGTGGTTGTCGATGCCCTCAGCCGCAAGCTTGCCAGTCTGACTGTTGTAATGGATTCCATGCCTCCAGAACTCCAAGAAGAGAGCGCTCAGCTCAATTTGGTGATAGTTGATGCCAGTCTTGCCAATATTTTGGAAGTTGCTCCTACCCTTGAGGATGAGCTTCATATAGCCCAGGAAGATGACGAATTGTTGCAATTCCATGCCCAACGTCGCAAGAAGGAAAGACTCAGGATTTCTCTAAGGATCAGCAAGGTACGCTAAGGTTTCAAGGAAGGATTTGCGTACCCGTGCAAGCAGACCTGGGAAAGAAGATCTTGGCAGAAGCACACGAATCTCCATATTCAATTTATCCAGGAGGTTCCAAAATGTACGAAGACCTTCGTCAGATATTTTGGTGGGATGGAATGAAGAAAGATATTGCGTATTTTGCCGCCTACTGTGATATATGCAACAAAGTAAAGGCGGAACACCAAAAGCCCGCCGGACTCCTTCAACCACTGCCCGTCTCGCAATGGAAATGGGACGATGTCTGCATGGATTTTATCACCGGCCTACCAAGGACTCACCGAGGCAACGACGTAGTATGGGTCATAGTGGACACACTAACAAAGGTGGCTCGGTTCATCCCCATCCGGACCACCTATAGACCCCATCAGCTTGCACAGCTGTATGTGTCCAGGATCGTTAGTTTGCATGGAGTGCCAAAAACAATTACTACAGGCCGAGGATCTCTCTTCACCTCAGCATTTTGGTCACGTCTTCATCAAGCATTGGGGACTGCCCTAAAATACAGCACAACCTATCATCTTCAGATGGACGGGCAGACTGAGCATGTCCTCCGAGCATGTGCTTTAGCCCAAGGATCCAAGTGGAAAGATTGTCTGCCGTATGCCGAGTTCTCCTATAACCAAAGTTTTCAGACCAGCTTGAAGATGTCACCTTATGAGGCTTTGTATGACCGTAAGTGCCGCACTCCGCTAAACTGGTCTCAAACCAGAGACAGCCGCATTTTCGGAATGGATTTAATGATGTAGGCTGAAAAACAAGTCAAAGAGATCCGAGATAGACTGCAGTTCGCCAAGTCACGACAGAAGAGTTATTATGATGCAAAGCACCGTCAGATCAGTTTTGAGCCCGGAGAACACGTGTATCTCCGAGTCACACCCATGAAAGGACTCAAGATATTTCAGACCCGGGGAAAACCAGCACCCAGATACATTGGTCCATTCCCCGTCATGTCCAGAGTTGAAAAAATTGCTTATCAGTTGGACCTGCCACCGGAATTGTCAGAAGTGCACAATGTGTTCCATGTCTCACAGTTAAGGAGGTGTATCTCGCCACCGGAAAAGAGGACTCATATGGTAGAGATAGAACTGGCTAAGGATTTAACCTATGAGGAGAGACCGATCAGAATCTTAGACGAGACAGAAAGGGTCACTCGCAGCAAAGTGATAAAGTTTTATAAGGTTCAGTGGGAGAACCACACCAAAGAAGAAGCAACCTGGGAAAGAGAGGAATTTTTAAGGAAGCCTACCTAGAGTTGTTTTCCCAAGCAACCGAATCTCGAGGACGAGACTCATCCTAAGTGGGGAGGTTTGTGACAGCCAGGATTTTGCCTTCTCTCTTTTTTCGGACTTCATTTGCCCTTGCTTTGAAATTTGGTTTGTGAATCAATTCAAATGGACTTGAACACTTGGGCTTGTCCTTTATTTTCACCCAAGTGACCCCTCCATCTCTCATTCAACTTTCTTTCGCAGAAAAAATCCCAAAATAGCCCAAGGAATATTTTTCATGAAAGAAAAATATTCAAAATCCTTTCTAAAAATCAATTAAAAAACTTGTGCTCCAAAGCAACCCTCATTTGCTTCCAAAAATCTGAGGAAATTCCCAAATATTCCTTTAGCCTTGGCCCACCTCCCTAAGGAAAAATATTGCATACTTATTTGGCATATTTTTGCTACAGAAAATCATTTCTATTCTGGCCTCAAAATCCAGTTTCTACAGCAAGTGCATTTTTGCTTGATCTTTTGAGGCTGAATTTTCTTGAGCTTGGATACCTTCCTAGATAAACCTTAACTCCAGAAGTTTAGTGCTAATCACCTTCGAGAAGGCCTCCAAACTTGGCAACCAAGTTTCTGACCAGAAACTTGCCAACAAGCTCAAGTCTCATCCGGTCGGCCTGCTAGTGTGCCATCACCCTTCCTAGACCTAACACTGCACGGACAACACCCCAGACATGGTTTGGCAACGAGTGGGCGTCGTTCTGAACATGCCAGCGTGGTGACTGGATGTGGATATGGCTTTGTCCGCGCGCCCGACGCGCTCTGCGTAGCGCCCGAGCGTTTGTGCATCGCGTGATCGATCCAGAGCTCGCTAATGACTGCCGCACCGCGCCACCACCTTCGTCTCTTCACCCTTGACCGCTCCCGGGCGCTCGCCGATGCCGCAGCGAGCACGGGCACGTCGCGGCCGAAAGCCACAGTGCGCCCCGTGCCCCTGTCTTCTTCCTCCACCGCCTCCTGTGCTCGTCCGCACCTTTGCACAACTCCCGCATGATCACTAAGCCCCTCCAGCCCTCGCTGACGCCATTCGTCGTTGCTTGCTGGCTTCTAGAGAGCTCCGGCAGAGCCACGTACCCCCTTCCCCTCCGGCTATAAATCTGAGCACCTCCCTCCATTCTGAGCATCCCAAACCAACCACCCAACCTCCACAACGCAATAGGATAGCCGTAGCCCAGCCGGGCAGGCCTCTGGCCGCTGTCCCCGACCCAAGCTCGCCGGCGATCCACCGGAGCCCTCCACCTTGCTCCGGTGCCTCTCAAGCTCAAGCAAACACTCAGGTGACTCCCTGAGGGTTCACTGGTGCCGTTTGGACGCACTGAAGCCCCTAGGACTGCCCCAATCCGTCATCTTCTTCCTCTCCGGCGAGACCCGACCGCAGCCGCAGCTCGCGAGCTTAGTTGCAAGCTGCTCCGGGTGAGGGAGTCCTAGACTAAGGGGTCCTCGGGCGTTCGGCCTGTTATTTATGGGCCGTGAAGGTCTGTGAAGACATGAAGGCCGAAGATTGTACCCGTGTCCGGATTGGACTCTCCTTGGTGTGGAAGGCAAGCTTGGCGACCGACTATGAAGATTCCTCCCTATGTAACCGACTATGTAACCCTAGATCCCCCCGGTGTCTATATAAACCAGAGGGTTTAGTCCGGCAAGGATATACTCATTACCGTAGTCATACAGGCTAGACTTCTAGGGTTTAGCCATTACGATCTCGTGGTAGATCAACTCTTGTAACACTCATATTCATCAAGATGAATCAAGCAGGAAGTAGGGTATTACCTCCATAGAGAGGGCCCGAACCTGGGTAAACATCGTGTCCCCTGTCTCCTGTAACCATCGATCCTAGACGCATAGTTCGGGACCCTCTACCCGAGATCCACCGGTTTTGACACCGATACCGGCCACTTCTCGTCGAGCCACGGGTACAGGCAGCTGTGCCTCGACCCCCGTCTATCATTCTATCCCTTTGGATCGGGCCAAGGAGCTCTCCTCGCTGGCTTGAGCTCCGGCAAAGCCCCACCGCGCTCTGTTTCTCTCTCTCTCTCCCCCTCTCTCCTGACCAGTGGGGCCTGCTGTCATCCTCTCCACTCACGCCTGAAGCTGTACGAGTGGTGGCGTATTCTGAGAATACGTCTTCGACGTCACCCCCTGGTTTTCTGTTTATTCAAAATTTAATTCAAAATTTGGTCAGTACTTTGACCAGCCATAACTCCTAAACTACAAGTCCAAATGGGTTGATTTTTTTTGCATTGTGTTGGTTTTGAAAAGCTCTAGCAGCACACCAAAGTTGAGATTTTTCTTGTTGTCTAGAATTTCTGGTGATTTTCAGAGTGGTTCTTGATATTCTATTTTGCTATTTTTAAATATTTTCAGAGGGAGAAGCTTGTCTTGAAGATCACCAGGAGGAGTGTGAACCTCCTCTGCACTAAGGCAAGCCACAACAACATTTGGATGGTGTCACTTCAATATCTGTGATTTTTTCAACTTGAATATGAGTTATTTGCATGCATTTAAATTATTGAAATAAATATTGCTTAGTGCTAGTTATGTTGCCATGATTGAATTACTTTAGTGTGGTACTAGTTGAATGATTGAGCTAGTTTAAGTCAGTAAAAGAAACTTTCATTGAAGTTTTTATGCTTGCATG
Organism: Triticum aestivum; assembly: GCF_018294505.1. NCBI lineage: Eukaryota > Viridiplantae > Streptophyta > Magnoliopsida > Poales > Poaceae > Triticum > Triticum aestivum. Next base: position 177,602,958 of record NC_057805.1, on the reverse strand, counting down.
AATAATGATAGTTTCTTTTTGTGATAAAATAATATTATTAATTTTGAGATAATTAAAATGATGAATGCTAATAACCAGTATGGTTGAACCAGTAAGTTTAGTTGATGAATAGTGCAAGCAAGACATTTTGATGATGTTGATCTGTTGCTTTGAGGGATATGTTTTGCATGTTTAGTAGTTGCATAATCATGGCCTATGATGACTCGAGTTATTTTATTTACAAGATTAACCTGATGTTAATCCAACTTGAACATAACGTTGATCGAGTTATGGTGCCACTGAATCGGGTTTTTCCCAGTCCGACCACATTTGCCTTTATGGGGAGGTCTTGATTCGGTCCATTGTCATGCCTCTGATCGGTACCTCCAACGAGGGAAGGTTATGAGCGTGCGGTACCCTGGCCCGGTAAGCAGACATAACCTTGTGTGCCCGTTTGTTGTTATGGTACCTTGTCCCCGTTTGAGACCGTTTTTGCCACGACGGTGGTTGATGATGCCTATGGTAGGCACGGGTCCACCCATGGCTTAGCCCAATGGTGATTTGGTCGGAGTGGCTGACAGACTGTCATGGCAATGGGAGGGTTTCGTCGGAATGCCGTTGGTGCACCCGAATGGGATGCCGAGGCCATGGATTCCGTGGTGTGGGTAAAGTGCGCTACCTCCTCAGAGTGTATTTAATCTATCGATAGCCGCGTCCTCGGTTGCGGACATAGCTCGTGACTAAGTCACACCATGGATCAACATTAATAAATAAACTTGCACACTAAGGTTTCATTGTTGTCACTGGTTATGTGATGAATTTTGTGGGATCATGAATATGATCATGGCAAGAACCAAAGTGTTGGTTTTGTTTGTGATCTAGGTATGATCACTGTTTGGTGACGAGGTAACCCGGCCGGTAAGAGAGTCCGAGTGACTCAGTACACATGTTGATTTCACCGCATCCGTAGTATCATGTTGCATTGCATTAAACTGATTAATTGTCATGATATTGTTTGCCATTATGCTTATGCTTGTTGTGAGCTTGCAAGTACATTCAATGTACTGACCTGGCGTGTCATGCCAGATTTCAGGCAAGTCGTTTCGGATTGGAGAGCTTCCCGCGTCTAGATCATGTCCATCTGTGTCCCTGTGCTATGGAGTTCCACTTCGTCGTCGTTCCACTGCCGCGTAGTTATCGTGATCGAGGCCCCTTCATGTTCATTGAATAATGTACATACTGTTCAGCCGCACCATGTGTGCCGCTTGGCCTCGCTACTTGATGTAATATCAGACATATGTTCCGCTAGTATCAGTAAAGCGGTTGTTTTCTGTACCAAGTTGTTGTGTGTTTCCAGAAGACTTGATCTCTGGGTTGGCAATGCAAGGTAAACCGGTTGCTCTGAGCCGGGGTGCCACAAGTACACCCCACACGGGGTCAGGAAAGCCGTATTCTCGACATCCCGCACCGCTATCTTTATTTGGTAATAGCCTGAGAAGGCGTCCAGGAAGCAAAGCAAGTCGCACTCGGCAGTGGAGTCGACGATCTCGTCAATGCGCGGAAGAGGGAAGGGGTCCTGAGGACAAGCTTTGTTGAGGCTCATGAAGTCGACGCTCATGCGCTCCTTCCCGCCCTTCTTGGGGACAATAACTGGGTTCGCCAGCCAATCCAGATGCCGCACCTCTCGGATGACGCCGACCTCTTACAGTTTGTGGACCTCCTGGACAATGAACGTATACTTCTCTGGGGCTTATCGTCGTGCCTTCTGCTTCATCGGGCACGCGCCGGGGCACACCAACAGGTGGTGCTCGATCACTCCTCGCGGGACTCCAACCAAGTCTGTTGCCTCCCATGCAAACACGTCCTTGTTTGCATGGAGGAAGCTGACTAGTGCCTCTTCCTGGTCCGGGGGGAGGCCGGCGCCTGTGGTGAAGGTGGGGCCTGATCCCCCATCGTCGTCGACTGGTACCAACTTCGTCTTGGCCTGGTCTTGGGAGAACAACTGCTTCTTCTTCACTGGCGCGGCCTCCAGGATCTCCGGAGCGCCCCTGCGTCCGGCCGCGTGGCTGCCGTGGCCTTGAAAGCAAGATTGAGGGCCATGAGAATTTAGTTGCTGTCCCCCACCACGGTAAGGACGCCGCTGCTTCCTGGCATCTTCACGACGTTGTAGCCGGGGTGAATCGCCGCCATGAACTTGGCGAGGGCCGGATACCTGAGAATGGCATTATACGGGAGGCTGATGCCGGTGACGTTGAAGTCAATGAGCTCGGTGCGGTAGTTGTCACATGTACCAAAGGTGACGGGTAGGCGGATCTGCCCCAGTAGAAGGGTGGAGCCGTCGGCCACCCCCGAGAAAGGCTTGATGGGGAGGAGCCGGTCGTAAGGCACATGGAGCAGACTGAAGGCTTCCACGGAGAGGACGTTGATACCTGCGCCACCGTCGATGAGGGTCCTCGTGACTGCAATGTTGCAGATGGTGGGGGTGCAGAACATGGGGAGCGCGCCGGCGCCGACCATGGTCTTGGGGTGGTCCCTGGAGTCGAAGACGAGGTCGGCCTCGGGCGCTGCCCAACCTGGAGGAGCTCCACGCCGCGATTGGGCGGCCCCCATCTGCCGAAAGGGCTGCTTGGTGTGGCGGCCCGAAGCGGGCGCCTAGGACCCGCCGAGGATAGCCGCGATGGCATGGGGAGCAGGAGCTACGAAGCGCGCGACAAATAAATTGCACAACTCCTCCCAGGAGGCTACCGAAGACTTCGGCAGGTTCAGCAACCAGTAGCGAGGCACACTTGTGAGAGCCATAGGGAGCCAGCTTGTCATGACCTTGTCGTCGCCACCCGCTGCCCAGACGGCCTCCGTGCAAACCCGGAGGAACTCAGTGATACGTCTCCATCGTATCTACTTTTCCGAACTCTTTTGCCTTTGTTTTGGACTCTAACTTGCATGATTTGAATGGAACTAACCCGGACTGACGCTGTTTTTAGCAGAATTGCCATGGTGTTAATTTTTGTGCAAAAATATAAGTCCTTGGAATGACCTGAAACTTCACGGAGATGATTTTTGGAATTAATAAAAAATATTGGAGAAATAATCAAGTGAAGGGGCCCCACACCCTGGCCACAAGGGTGGGGGCCCGCCCACCCCTTGGGCGCGCCCTCCGTCCTTGTGGGCCCCCTGGACCTCCACCGGCCTCAACTCCAACTCCATGTATTCACGTTCGGGGAGAAAAAAATTGGAGAGAAGTATTCATCGCGTTTTATGATACAGAGCCGCCGCCAAGCCCTGTTCTTCCTCAGGAGGGCAGTCCATTCAGGGCTCCGGAGAGGGGAATCCGTCACCATCGTCGTAATCAACCATCCTCCATCACCAATTTCATGATGCTCACTGCCGTATGTGATTAATTCCATCGTAGGCTTGTTGGACGGTGATGGGTTGGATAAGATTTACGATGTAATCGAGTTAGTTTTGTTAGGGTTTGATCCCTAGTATCCACTATGTTCTTAGATTGATGTTGCTATGACTTTGCTATGCTTAATGCTTGTCACTAGGGCCCGAGTGCCGTGATTTCAGATCTGAACCTTTTATGTTTTCATGAATATATGTGTGTTCTTGATCCTATCTTGCAAGTCAATAGTCACCTACTACATGTTATGATCCGGCAACCCCGGAGTGACAATAGTCGGGACACTTCTGGGTGATGACCGTAGTTTGAGGAGTTCATGTATTCACTAAGTGCTAATGCTTTGGTCCGGTACTCTATTAAAAGGAGGCCTTAATATCCCTTAGTTTCCCATAGGACCCCGCTGCCACGGGAGGGTAGGACAAAAGATGTCATGCAAGTTCTTTTCCATAAGCATGTATGACTATATTCGGAATACATGCCTACATTATATTGATGAATTAGTGCTAGTTCTATGTCACCCTATGTTATAACTGTTGCATGATGAATGCTATCTGACATAATTATCCATCATTGATCCATTGCCTACGAGCTCGTTTCATATTGATCTTTGCTCCGTTACCTTTTCGTTGCCACTATTATGATTACTACAAAACTGCTACTGTTACTTTTGTCACTGTTACCGTTACTTCCATACTACTTTGCTACTAAATACTTTGCAGCAGATATTAAGTCTTTCAGGTGTGGTTGAATTGACAACTCAGCTGCTAATACTTGAGAATATTCTTTGGCTCCCCTTCTGTCGAATCAAGGGTTGAATACTCTACCCTCGAAAACTGTGCGATCCCCTATACTTGTGGGTTATCAAGACCTTTTTCTTCCGCCGTTGCCGGGGACCATAACTCTATTCTCTTAGTCACTTGGGATTTATATCTGTTGATCACTATGAGGAATTTGAAAGATCAAAGAGCCAAGATTTTTCCCTCAACTACGAGGGGAGGTGAGGAACTGCCATCTAGCTCCGCACTTGATTATCCTTCTGTTTTGAGTAAACTTGCGACACCTACACCTGCCGTTGATTCCAATATGTTGCATGCTATTGATGATGCCACTTCTACTATGCATGATGTTTATGATGATACTACTTCTGTGCTTGATGATACTGTGCCACTTGGTGAATTTCTTGATGAACAACTTGCTAGGGCTAGAGAGAATGAAATTACTGAAACTGATGATATTATTGAAACTGAAGATTATGATTCTCCCCCTAGATATGAATTGCCTATTGTACCTGAGGGTTATATTATGGATGAGGAAACTATTAAAGACTTTCTTGCTTGCAATGACATAGAGGATCTTAAAAAACAATTAGCTAAGTTGAAAGAAAAAAAATCCTTGAATGCTAGAATGATATGTGATCCCGCTTTTGCTACTTCACCTATGTTTGTTACTGATAAGGATTATGAATTCTATGTCGATCCTGAGTTAATTACTTTGGTTGAATATGATCCTTTCTATGGTTATGAATCTGAAACTGTTGTGGCACAACTTACTAAATTGAATGATATAGCCACCCTATTTGCTCATGAGGAAATGGTACGCTTTTACTATATTCTTAAATTGTTTCCTTTCTCTTTAAAGGGTGATGCTAAGTTATGGTTTAATTCTCTTGCTCCTGGTTGTGTCCGTAGTCCCTAGGATATGATTTACTACTTCTGTCAAAAATATTTCCCTGCTCATAAGAAACAAGCTGGCCCACAGGAAATATTTAATTTTGTGCAAATTGAAGAAGAGAGTCTGCCACAAGCTTGGGGGAGGCTTCTCCAATTACTTAATGCTTTGCCTGATCATCCTCTCAAGAAAAATGAAATACTTGATATCGTTTACAATGGACTAACCCATGCTTCAAGAGACCACCTGGATAGTTGTGTTGGTTGTGTTTTCAGGGAAAGAACTGTTGAGCAAGCTGAATTGCTATTGAATAATATACTGAGTAATGATAATGATTGGACACTTCCTAAACCAACTCCTAAGCCAACTCCGAAGAAAAGGGGTATTCTATTTCTCAGTCTTGAAGATATGCAAGAGGCAAAGAAATCTATGAAATAAAAAGGTATTAAAGCTGAAGATGTTAAGAACTTACCGCCTATGGAAGAAATACATGGTCTAGATACCCTGTCGGTGTACAAAAGTAGGGGTCCTTTTTGTACCCCTTCACTTGTGCGCGGGCAGTCGCAGCCACACGCTTGCAGCCGTTCTTGGTGGAATAGAAGAGGAAGCAAAGACACAAGACTACCAGAGCAATGCTAAGGCAGAGGCACGAAGAACAAAGGGGCAAGGTGGGCTTCCCCTGGCAAGGGCCTTGCCGGGGCGGCCTACGTAGCCCCGGCAAGAATCTTGCCAGGGCGACTTGCCCAACACCAGCAGAGCCGCCACCCTTAAGCCTAAGAGTTCCAACACCATCGACAACATTGGAACCAAGGCTCGGGAGGCGCCTGCATGGTGGCATGCAGATCTTTGTGAAGACCAAGAACATACAAGACTAGATGAGGATCAGAAGACGGAAACCCCCGGCAAGACCCTTGCCGAGGACGCTCACAAGACCTTGCCGGGGACGCCCGCGAGACCCCGACAAGGCCCTTGCTGGGGCCCTGGCAAGACCCTTGCCGGGGACATCTGCGGGGCCACAGCCAGGCCCACACCAAGGCTCCACCGCCGTTCCCACACAGCTGCCAGCCCGCCAACTAGGCAGCCACCTGCGTGGTGGCATGCAGCTCCTAGGTCAACTCAGCAAGCACCTGCGTGGTGGCATGCAGATCTTCGTGAAGACTCTACCACCACACCAACTCAGCAGGCAACTAGCCAGCGTGGCACTACACGCCTCGTCAGCCTGGATGCGTGTCGAAGCAAGGCGAGGTGGCGACAGGTGGGACTAGCTTCCTTGTTGTCCCTGATAAAGCGAGAAGGGCACGTCGGCAGCGCATTAAATGTGTTTTGTCCTACGATGCCAGGGATAAACTCGACTACTGTACAACTTTCCACCTCCTGTGTGCCACTGTGGCAGCCCCTTTGACTATAAAAGGAGGCCCGTGGCGTACTGGGAGAGGATTCGAACTTTTTGGACCCTGCATGTTCTGTAGCAAGTCCAAGAACACCAGATAAACATACACCAGCAGGAGTAGGGTATTACGCATCACTTGCGGCCCGAACCTGGATAAACTCCCCCGCATTGATCTCCTAATCCCGCTCTTTCTACAGCCCCGCGCCCTGTCTACCGTAGAAGGGATTCTTCGTGATCCCATAGGTGTCATTTCCCCGACATCTTTGGCGTGCCAGGTAGGGGGCGCAAGCTGTGAAAATCTGGTTTGGAGGTTAGCGCATCAACTTCATCATCACCATGGCCCCCAAGAAAAAGGGGATCACAGCGATCGGGTCGAACGGAGCCGGCCCGTCCGCACCAGTGCGGGCAGGCAACCGGGTGGCAACAGATGGTGCCGGAGACGTGGCCCACGAGCATCCACGACACTCTGGCGATCGAAGCTAGGCGAGCGGCGTCGTTCGGGTCCGAGACGACGAGCCGTGCGCCGCTGGGTCCGAGGGCGGGGCCGTGCTGCCCACGGGCGGCGCGGCAACCTCTACGGCGCCCCAGCTGGAACCCGCGCCACGGCCTTCCCAGGCCATGCACGATGAGCAACACCGCGACGCGGGAGCTCCCGGGCACCGCCGCGGGAAGAGCCCTGTGCGCCACTCTAAGGGCGCACCAGGCCGACGTGCGCACCTGGACGCCGGCGGAAGCGGCGTGCGACCGCGAGACTGCGATAGAGCCCCTTCTAACTTGGTTAGAAGTCGGAGCGCGTCATGGTCCATGCAGCTTTCACCGCCGCCCACGCCAGCAGAGGCGCTGGCGCGCGTGCAACTGCTCCTCGACTTCCCCCGGCGGCAGAGAAGCTCGACGAGTCGAGGGCCACCATCCGAAGCCTCGTCAGCTTCGCCAACAAAGACGAGCCACTCCCAGCGGGACCCTCATGCCGGCGTTTTGTCAAGCCGGTGCATGCCGGCGGGGGGGGGGGGGGAGGACCGGAGACGCTGCGACTACGGTGCACTCTCCTCCTCCAAGGCCATGACAGCAGCCAACGGCTCGACGGGCCGATGCCTGTGACCACGTTTCCACAGCGTTGTCCGACCCGCAAACCCGTTGCGACCAATGTCGGGTTCTTTGAGAGAAAGCTCAGGAAGATGCTCGAACTACCATCGAGCGACGACAGGAGGCGCACCATCAGTCGGATCGGCGTGCGGGGCCTGCTATGGACCACCCAGCGTCGGGGGGCTCTGGTGACCTGCCTTACGAGGTGGGTTGTCTGGCCTTTACCCGAGAGCTGTGACAGTTCCAGTGGCCCTCCCACCGCACATTCAAGACTGATGTTGGGGAAAAGTACAACGGCAAGACTCACCAGTCGGAGTTCCTCGGCATCTACACCATCGCAATGCAAGCCGCCGGGGCTTGTGACAACAAGGTGCTCGCCAACTACTTTCCGTTAGCGCTTAAGCCCAACGTCATGTCGTGGTTGATGCACCTGCTAGTGGATTCCATCTCTTCCTGGTCGGATCTTTGCCACGAGTTTGTTGGCGCCTTTACCGGAGGCCACCAAGCTCCTGGCCAGGCAACTGACTTGCATGTCATCCCCCAGAAGGATGGCGAGTCCCTGCGGAAGTACATACAAAGATTCAGCCGTGTGCAGTACATCATCCCAGATGTTCATCCCGCCGCTGTCATCAGTGCGTTCCATTAGAATGTACGCAACCGCAAGATGCGTGAAGAGCTGGCGATGAACAAGGTCAAGGATGTGGCCGAACTCTATGTTTTGGCCGATAGGTGTGCTCGGGCTGAGGAAGGAAGGAAGTACCCCGTCGAGGACGCTGGTGCGGAAACCGACTCCACGGATGAAGACGCCGCTGCCCCGATGAAGAAGGGCCGACGCTGCAACAGGAAGCATAAGGGCAAGACTGTGCCTGCCGTTGAGGGACCCGGCGACCCCGGCACCGCCAAGAAGGCCAAGGCTAACGACCCGGCAAGGAGGTTGCCGGGTGCGCCGCCTGCCGAGCCTTGGCGGCCACCGACAAGCCAGGAGGCTCCGACAAGCAGTACTGCAAGATCCACTGCACCAAGGGCCATGACCTCCAGAACTGCCAACAGGTTGAGCTGCTTGCAGAAAAGCAAAAAGCGTGGCGGCCAAGGAGAAGGGTCAGGATGGTGCTGAGGGGTCCGGCAAGAAGCGTGGCGGCCAAGGAGGGCGCCGCGGCAATGATAATCAACAAGAGAGGCCCGCTCGGGGCCACGATAAGAAGGAGGAAGATGATGATCACGACGAGGATGACGAGTCCGGCGAGCGCGAATCCAGAAAGCTACAGAGGCCATGTGCATCGACGGTGGCGCCTTGCTGCACACCTCTCTCCGCCAACTGAAGCAGTGGGCGCGTGAGGTCACTGTGGCAGAGCCATCGTTCGATGCCCAGAAGCCACTAAAGTGGGCCCGCACGCCCATCATTTTTGACACCGAGGATCACCCTGATCGCACAACTGCGGTCGGGTGTTTGCCATTGTTGGTTTCACCAACAATACGCAACCTCAAGGTGAAAAAAGTGCTGGTTGACGGCGGGGCCGGTGTGAATTTGATCTCGCCCGCTGTGATCAAGAAGCTACAGATTCCTGATGGAGATCTCGAGGAGACGGGCACGTTTCAAGGGGTCAACCCGGGAAGAAGTCAGCCAAAACCTAAAATCACGCTGCCCATTACATTTGGGGGCGAGCTGAACTATAGGACAGAGAAGATCGTTTTTGATGTCGCCGAAATCCCCTTGCCGTACAACGGGATCCTTGGCCGCCCAGCGCTGGCCAAGTTCATGGCGGCGTCACACTACACCTACAACACGTTGAATATGCCAGGGCCGCTGACCATCATCACCGTCCCCTCCGACAAGAAAGACGCGCTCATCCGCGCCGACCAACTCTAACGAGAGGCAGTTGCAGCAGCTGCCGCCAAGGTACTTGCTCTTGCCGCTGAAGCCCCGGGAAGGAAGAAGGCCGGCAAGACCTCTTCCGGCAAGACCTCTTGCACCCACTCCGGCAAGCGCGCCTCTTCGGAGTGCTACGCTCCTTTTGAGGATGTGCCAGAGAGCTCCAATGGCAAGAGCAAGAAGTCCAAGGCTGCACCACCAGAAACCAAGAAGGTGTCCGTCAAGGAGGACCCCACGAGTGGGGCTTTCACCATAAGCTCCACCCTCGACAGCAAATAGGAAAGCGCGCTCGTCGCCTTCCTGCGGGCGAATGTCGATGTGTTTGCATGGCAAGCATCCGACATCCCCGGCGTTCCCAGGGAGGTGATTGAGCACCATCTTGCTGTCTATCGTCATGCGCGGCCTGTCAAGCAGAAGGTCAGGAAGCAAGCTATTGGAGCGACAAGAGTTCATTGTCGAGGAGATCAGGAAGTTGGAGGCGGCAGGCCTAGTTAGAGGAGTGCTCCACCCTACATGGCTGGCTAATCCGGTAGTGGTGCGTAAGGCAAATGGGAAATGGAGGCTATGTATTGACTACACATACATCAATAAAGCCTGTCCAAAGGATCCTTTCCCTCTGCCATGCATCGACCAGATCATGGACTCCACTACCGGGTGTGACCTACTGTCATTCCTCGACGCTTATTCAGGATACCACCGGATCTTCATGATGAAGGAAGACGAAGAAAAAACCATGTTCATCACCCCGTGTGGTACGTACTGTTTTGTACGGATGCCTTTCAGGTTGAAGAGCGCTGGTTGAACGTTTGCCCGAGCGGTCCAGATTGGTTTTGAGCCCCAGCTACATAGAAATATGGAAGCTTACATGGATGACATAGTGCTCAAAACCAAGGCCAGGGCCACGCTCGCGAAATATTTAGAAGAAACATTTGAAAATCTGTGCAAGATCAACCTCCAGCTCAACCCAAAGAAGTGCGTGTTCGGCGTCCCCTCCGGCAAACTTCTTGGGTTCTTTGTGTCTCAACGCGGAACCGAAGCGAATCGCAACAAGATCAAGGCAATCGAGCATATTGAGGCGCCAAAACAGGTCAAAGACGTCCGTAAGCTCGCCGGCTGCGTTACTGCCCTGAGTAGGTTCATCTCCAAATCTGCCGAGCGCGCCCTTCCCTTTTTCAAAGTTTTGAAAAAGGCGGGTCCAGTAAAGTGGACTCCGGAGGCAGAGGCAGCACTGCAAGATTTGAGGAGGTACCTCTCCTCCACGCCAATACTAGTCGCGCCTAAACCACAAGAGCCATTGCTGCTATACTTAGCAGCAACGAATCAAGTGGTCAGTGCTGCACTGGTGGCGCAGAGGGAACTTGAAGAAGAAGCAACAGTAACAACGAAGCCATCGGATGCTGGGCGAGAGTCGTCCCCGGCACGGCACGGTCCCGGGGAAACAAAGTCTGCGTAGATGGGCGAAGTGGAACAGAAGAAGAAGGTGGTGCAGCACCCGGTTTATTTCGCCAGTTCCCTCTTGCAGGGGGCTAGATCGAGATATTCTGGTATGCAGAAACTACTTTTCAGCCTCCTCATGGCCTCGAGAAAGCTGCGACACTATTTCCAAGCGCATGAGATCACCATCGTCACCCGCCTCCCTTTGCAATGGATTTTGCACAACCCAGATGCGACAGGGAGGATTGTGGAGTGGGCATTGGAGTTGTCGAGCTTCGGCCTCAAGTTTGAAAGTAATTCAACGATCAAGAGCCGAGCCTTGGCAGAATTCATAGCGGAATGGACCACGACTCCTGACGAAGAGGTTCAAGAAACCACCCTTCCCGGCAAGGAGACCTGCCGCGAGTGGGTTATGTACTTTGATGGTGCTTTCTCACCGCAAGGTGCTGGTGCCGGTGTGCTACTCATCGCGCCCACCGGAGACCACCGCAAGTACGTAGTCCAGACGCACTTTCCCCGGATAAAATCAACGAGCAACACGGTGGAGTATGAGGGATTGCTTGCCGGTCTCAGGATCGCGGCAGACCTCAGAATCTAGAAGCTCATCATCAGAGGTGATTCGCTGCTCGTTGTTATGCAAGTCAACAAAGATTACCAAAGCCCATTGATGGAGGCCTACGTGGATGAGGTGAGGAATTTTGAAGAGCGTTTCAACGGACTGCAAGCAGAGCATGTTCCCCGGCGGAGAACGGCATTGGTGACGACCTGTCAAAGCGTGCTGCCCTGAAGTTGCCTGTGGAACCAGGTACCTTTGTGCTTCAATTAACTCAACCATCCGTCGAGCCATCAGCAGGGCAGAAAAAGCGAAGGAAGGCAGGCCCTAGCAAGTACTTTCCCGCTGAGCTCCCAGGAGCCACCAGCAAAGACGTTGTCGGGTGCCCCAAGCTTGCTGGAGAGTAGCAACCCCCGGAAGAGCCTCAAGCTCTGACCGTAGAGGCAGCTGCCCTTACGGCCGTAGATATGCCTTTAGTCCTTGCCGCCGAGCCTCAGGCTCTGGCATGGGCACAGCACACTGTCCGTTTCCTCCAAACAGGGGAGCTCCCTGAGGAACAAGAAGAAGCAGAGAAAGTAGCCCATCGGTCCAGCATGTACCCGTTTTTGGATGATGCCCTATACAGAAGGAGACCGAACGGCGTGAAGTTGAGGTGCATTCCTCGGGAAGACCGACTGAGGCTGTTGGCAGAGATACATGGAGGCATGTGTGGCTCTCACATAGGGTCGAGAGCCCTTGCCGGCAAAGCGTTCCGGCAAGGCTTCTTCTGGCCCACTGCCCTCCAGGATGCAACTGCCCTAGTAACCTAGTGTGAAGCATACCAGTTCCATTCAAAGAAGCTTCATCAACCAGCTCAAGCTCTTCAAACAATCCCTCTCTCCTGGCCATTTTCGGTTTGGGGGCTCGACATACTAGGCCCCTTTCCCCATGCTGTCGGGGGCTTTGAGTACTTGTACATCGCGATCGACAAGTTCACAAAGTGGCCGGAAGTGGAACCAGTGAGGAAGGTGACAACACAGTCAGCCGTCAAGTGCTTCAAGGGACTAGTCTGCCGTTTTGGTGTGCCAAACAGAGTCATCACCGAGAACGGCACACAGTTCACGAGCTGCACCTTCATGCAGTACATTGAAGACCTCGGCAGCAAGGTCTGCTTTGCTTCTATTGCTCATCCCAGAAGTACCGGCCAGGCTGAGAGGGTGAATGCAGAAGTGCTGCGAGGCCTCAAGACCAGAACTTTTAACAAGTTGCACAAGTGCGGAAGGCGCTGGATTGATGAATTGCCAACGGTTCTTTGGTCAATCAGGATGACACCAAATCAATCCACTGGCCAGACACCCTTTGCCCTGGTATACGGGGCAGAAGCAGTTCTCCCCACGGAACTCATATACGGGTCACCTCGAGTGCTCGCTTATGATGAGGTTGAGCAAGAGCAGTTGCACCAAGATGATGCGATGGTCCTTGAGGAAGATTGTCTTCGGGCTACTGTGTGAGCCGCTCGCTACGACCAAGCCTTGTGCTGCTACCATAGCCGCAAGGTTCACACCCGAAGTCTTGAGGAAGGCGACCTTGTTCTTCGGCAGATCCAATCCGCCAAGAATTCAAACAAGTTGACGCCAAAGTGGGAAGGCCCTTATCGGGTAATACGAGTCACCAGGCCCGGCGCAGTCCGCCTGGAGACCGAAGATGGCATTCCGGTGAGCAATTCCTGGAATATCGAACATCTTCGCAAGTTTTACCCCTAAGGCGCGGTTGCCGGGAGCCCCGGCAACCCCCATTTTGTACTAGCCTTGCCGGCAAGGCATGTAACCCTATGTACAGAGCCAGGCGCAGACCCTGTGCGCAGTCAGGGAAAGGGATCCTTTAGTATGTATAATTTCCTGTCGATTTCCATGTTTATGTGTATACGTATATGCATGCTTGACCAGGGTACTATACTACTTTTTGATTCCAATAAATGTTAGTTGACCACCAAGGTTTCATGCTCTTGCCCTCTCTTCTTTCCAGCCACAGCAAGGGCACGTGATCCCGCCAAGGACCCCGCTCCGGCAAGAAGTCAAGAAGACCGCCCAGCACGGCGATCCCCAACAAACCGAATAGATAAAGTTTACCTCTTGCCCATTCGTGTTCGTAACCCGTGACTTGTGCATTAGAAAACCTCACCACCCTCCTTTAAAAACTCGGGTGCTCCCATTTCAGGCCCGAACGCTGCTTCATTCGGAGTGGTCGTAGTAGCCCTTGCTAAAAGGAGCTGGACGGGGGGCTGGACCCTTTGTTTGTAACCCGGTAGATATGATTCTCCGGCAGGCGCAGAGGGTGCCGGCAAGGCAGCTTGTCGGGAGGATTCGTTTATCTACATTAAGGAGGCATTTCGCCTCTGCACAAACGTACGCATGCACGGGTCCCCGACAGAGCTAGACTTTTTCATTAACATGCTGATGCAAGAACAGAGGTTACAGGACACAAGCATGGGCTCGAGAGATTACATTATCTAGAAATTAAGATTTGGCAAGTGCCTACAATTTAAAAGAAAGGTGGGTGCCCTGTGATCTCCGTTCTTGCCCCTTTCCTCCCAGGTGCGGCAAGTGAAGACAAAAAGGAGGCGGCCGGGAACGCGCCGATGGAGAGCTTGACGAGGGAGACCCTCGGCAGGGCGCGAGGCCGAGGGAGGAGGGCGACGCTGTCAGTCGGAGTCGGAGTCGGCGTCCTCCCGCTTGATGCCCTCGTCGTCGCTGTCGTTGTCCTCCTCGCCACTCTCGCTCGAGGAGGAGGTTTCCTCGTCGTCGGAGCTCTCAACGCAACACCTAAGGAGAGTTCCCAAGTGCCCGAAGACCTTGACGGAGAGCAGGCCATTCTCCATCAATTTGAAGTGGAGAACGAGCCCCTCCGACAGGCTATGGGCACGAGCGAAGGTTTTCCATCCACGACGGAGATACATGACATGGGGGGCAAGGAAGTCGATGTCGACCCACATGCTGCCATTCCCGCAGCCCCTCATATCCAACCTCAAAGCCTGTGGCGGGTCAAGCTCCATCTCCCGAGCGAACGGAGTGGGGAGACGAAGATGACCGCACACTCGCTTGTGCAACCTGATGAAGAGTTCGCGGGGCTGATCTCCGACATGGCCCTCCAGTGGGGGAGGATCCGCTGGCGGAGGCGAGGCCGGTGCGCCGCCCCGTCCTCCTCTCCCCCGAGCGCCACGTCAGCCTCGGCCTTGCCCCTCCCTCTTCCCCTCGCAACCAGCTCCGCCGCCACGAGCTCTTGGGAAGCAGGGGCACGCTGTTGAGCAGAGACCCTCGTCGCTGCCACCGAAGTGCCGACGCGCCCTCTCGCCATGGCGAAGGGAAGGAAGGAGTCGAGGTGGAAGGAGATGGATGTTGAAGGATTGAAGGGTGCCATCCCCCTCCCCTTCTTATAAAGGGGCGGGGCCGGGGCTCGGCCGCCCATTTAACCAATCCGGCCGCCAGGGACGCATGGAATCGGGACCGACCCGCTGCTCCAATCAGCGACGACCCGGTTTCCCGCCTCGCCATTAAGGCCCGTGCCCTCTGGGTCCACCACCCACCATCCTTGAGGCATGGAGGACACGTGGCGAGCCGACCGAGATCAGGAGGACAAGTGAAGCGACTGTTTCCACCCCGTGATTGTGGGGCGCGGGCTCCTCGAAGGCCATGACTCGAGTCCACTTAGTAAATGAGCCGCGCCCCTGCGTCTTCCTCTTTTTATGGGGAAGGCGCGGGCCGCCTCTTTACCATTAACCACGACGTGAAGCAATCGTGCCCCGCCCCACGCACGACTCCCACGTCACGCATTCAACACGGGTTGTGGGGAAGCGCAACTGGCGAGGGAGTTACTGTGGTAAAACTCTGCCGCATGCGCGCCCACGCACCGTTCTCGGCCTGGCCCAATAACGCTCCCCGCTTATATGTGGCCCAGGCCCGGGAGCTCCTGTCGGTGTACAAAAGTAGGGGTCCTTTTTGTACCCCTTCACTTGTGCGTGGGCAGTCGCAGCCACACGCCTGCGGCCGCGCTCGGCGGAACAGAAGAGGAAGTGTAACACCCCGTATGTAACTGGCCATATTTGTAACTCTGACTCTTGCCATTTCCGGCTATGTGATATGTTTTTCCCTCCGTTGTCGGGTTTTGTCTTTCGTTTTGTATTTTGCCATGTCATGCATTTTCATATCATGTCATCATGTGCATTGCATTCGCGTACGTGTTCGTCTCATGCATCCGAGCATTTTCCCCGTTGTCCGTTTTCCAATCCGGCACTCCTATCTCCTCCGGTGCACCCCTCTTGTTTTCTTTCATGTGCGTGTGTCAAACTTTCTCGGAATGGACTGAGGCTTGTCAAGTGGCCTTAATATACCACCCGGAGGCTACCGGTCAAGTTCCGTTCCATTCGGAGGTCGTTTGGTACTCCAACGGTTAACCGGGCATCCGCAAAGTCCATTTGAGTGTCCAGCAAAAACCCCCTCTAAAACTAGCCCAAAACCCACCAAACTCTCTTCCATGCTCTAGGTCGTTCGATCACGATCGTGTGGGCGAAAACCGCACCTCATTTGGAGCCTCCTAGCTCCCTCTACCTATAAAACTCCATCTCCCCCGAAAACGGAATCGCAGACGAACCCTAACTCCTCCCTCCGCGCCGCGCCGGACGCGTCCGCTCCGGCCGGACAACGTCCGGATCCTCCACCGCGCCGGCCCGCCCGGCCCGCCGCGGGCCCGCACCGCCGCCGCCCGACGCCCGACGCCGCCTGCCCGCGCCGCCGCCGGCTCGGCCCCGCCTCGCCCTGCCGCCTCCGCGCCGGAGCCGCGCCGCCCGCCGCCGGCCGGTCCCGCCGCGCCACCGCCCGCCGGCGCCGCCCCTCCGGTCTCCTCCTTCCCCGCCGGTGCTGCCTCTCGGCCCCGTCGTCGTCCTCCATCGCCATCGCCGGCCGGAGCCCTGACCCCGAGCTCGAGCTCCCCCAGATCCGATCGAGATCCTCGTGAGTTGACTTTTTCCCGAGCTTCCAAATCCTCCAAGTCCTCAAATATCTTCAGTATCTTGCTCTGTTCGCCATGCGATAACTTCTTGCATGTAGCTCTGATTCACGTGTGTAATATGTCAAATTGTTCGCCTCATGATGCTCTTCATTTTGTTCAATTGCACCATGTTCATTAGAGGTCATATTGATGCCCAAATCTCTGTTGGAAGAGGGCTAGTTGCTGTTATTCTCTGGTTCTTAGCAGAACTTGGAGATTTGTCATTTTTGTATCATTTAATCTGTGCATCTTTTGAGCATGAGCTCTACATGTGTTTTGAAGTATGCCATGCCATCTTTCCAGTGGTGTAGCCATGTATTTTTGTGGTCTCTGTGGTGACTAGCACAAGCATGCAAAGTAGGCCCCGTAATATTTCTGATTTCAGGGACTTAGTGATTTCTCTAAGTCCTTGTCTGCTGTAATTTTGTTGCCATGTAAACTTGATGCTACAGAGAGATCCATGCATATTTTGGTGATGTTCAGTAAGGATGTTTTGTAGATATTGTTGTAATTTATCCATTCCTGCAATTTTTTCCAATTATGGAGTGCCATAGCATGACTCAATCTTGCTCTACTTTTGCTATAAAATATTTCTGGCAGATTCTTAACATGATATGCAATTTTTCCAAGCTTATTTTAGTTGATCCATACATGCTATGCAACTGTTCTTGCCATTGTTAGCTTCATAAACATGCCATCTTGCTGTAGGTATGCTTGGTTTGTCATGCGTTGCTCTGTAGTGAGTGCATCAAGCTCACAAAGAGGCCTACATATTAATATTTCTGCCATGCTCTGTTTTCTGTTAAGTCTGAAACCTGATAATGAAACTTGCTATGTTTACATGCTTGCCATCATATCTTCTGGTCCTTTTTGGCTTATGGTCAGTAAAGGACTTTTGTCATGTGCATTCAGTAAAACACTACGATGCCTTGTTTTGCTATGTTAAGTTCCCGTAGCATGTTGATTTCGTGCTCTGAACATTGCTACCTGGTGCTGTTTTCTGCCATGTCCAGTTTTTCACCAAGTCTGTGAACCTGTAATCTTTTGCACTTTTGCCATGCTTGTTTGAGCTTGATATGTTGTGAACTAGCCATAGCTCAGTATTCATCTTTTGTCAGGCATCTCCTGTAGATTACTGCCATGTGCTTTGTTGCTATGTTGGGGGTGCTGTAGCATTGTTACTTGTTGCATTTTGAGTGCTACCTTGCTGTTTATCGAAGTTTCGTGTCATTCTTGTTTTGCTTGCCATTTGCAAACCGTGCATCCGATTCCGGTGATCTTTATATCGATTTCGACCGAAATCATCTCATCTTTCCAGTGGCATGCTTGGTTTGCCAAGTTACTGCCATGTTAATCATTTCCCCTCCGGAGCACGCATACGCATCGCATATCATATCTTGCATATCATACATGTTTTGCATCATGTTGCTTGCGCAATTCTCGTTGTTGATTGTGGTTCCGTTTGTTTGTGTTCTTGCCTTGGGTAGAGCCGGGAGACGAGTTCGTGAACGAGGAACCTGTCGAGTACGCTTACGAGGATCAAGCTTTCGACAACTCTAAGAACCTTGCAGGCAAGATGACCACCCCTCGAAATCACTTCTATCTTTGCTATGCTAGTTGTTCGCTCTATTGCCATGCTCGCTACCTATCACTTGCTATATCATGTCTCCCATTTTATCCATGTCAGCCTCTAACCATCCTTTCCTAGCAAACCGTTGTTTGGCTAAGTTACCGCTTTTGCTCAGCCCCTCTTATAGCGTTGCTAGTTGCAGGTGAAGTTGAAGTTTGTTCCATGTCGGAACATGGATATGTTGGGATATCACAATATCTCTCATTTAATTAATGCATCTATATATATTTGGTAAAGGGTGGAAGGCTCGGCCTTATGCCTGGTGTTTTGTTCCACTCTTGCCGCCCTAGTCACTGTTATACCGGGATTATGTTCCTTGAGTTTGCGTTCCTTACACGGTCGGGTGATTTATGGGATCCCCTTGACAGTTCGCCTTGAATAAAACTCCTCCAGCAAGGTCCAACCTTGGTTTTACCATTTGCGACCTATACCTTTTTCCCCCGGGTTTTCTAGAGCCCGTGGGTCATCTTTATTTTAAACCCCCGGGCCAGTGCTCCTCTGAGTATTGGTCCAAACTGTCAGTCGCCGGTGGCCACCAGGGGCAACTCTGGGCTGGCCTATCGGAAGCTTGGACAATCCGGTGTGCCCTGAGAACGAGATATGTGCAGCTCCTATCGGGATTTGTCAGCACATTCGGGCGGCTTTGCTGGTCTTGTTTTACCATTGTCGAGATGTCTTGTAAACCGGGATTCCGAGACTGATCGGGTCTTTCCGGGAGAAGGTTTATCCTTTGTTGACCGTGAGAGCTTATGATGGGCTAAGTTGGGACACCCCTGCAGGGTATTATCTTTTGAAAGCCGTGCCCGCGGTTATGAGGCAGATGGGAATTTGTTAATGTCCGGTTGTAGATAACTTGTCACTTGACCCAATTAAAATACATCAACTGCGTGTGTAGCCGTGATGGTCTCTTCTCGGCGGAGTCCGGGAAGTGAACACGGTCTGGGTTATGTATGACGTAAGTAGGTGTTCAGGATCACTTCTTGGTCATTGCTAGATGACGTCCGTTCCGTTGCTTCTCTTCTCGCTCTCATTTGCGCAAGTTAGCCACCATATATGCTTTTGCCACTGCAGCTCCACCTCTTTGCACCATCTTTTCCTACAAGCTTAAATAGTCTTGATCTCGCGGGTGTGAGATTGCTGAGTCCCTGTGACTCACAGATTCTACCAAAACAGTTGCAGGTGCCGACGATGCCAATGCAGATGATGGCGTCGATCTCAAGTGGGAGTTCGACGAGGAACGTGGTCGTTACTATGTGTCTTTTCCTGATGATCAGTAGTGGATCCCAGTTGGGACGATCGGGGATCTAGCATTTGGGGTTGTCTTATTTTCGTCTGGATTTTGACCGTAGCCGGTCTATATGTTTGTATTTTGGATGATGTATGATATTAATATTTATGTATTGTGTGAAGTGGCGATTGTAAGCCAACTCTTTATCCCATTCTTGTTCATTACATGGGATTGTGTGAAGATGACCCTTCTTGCGACAAAACCACTATGCGGTTATGCCTCTAAGTCGTGCCTCGACACGTGGGAGATATAGCCGCATCGTGGGCGTTACAGGAAGCAAAGACACAAGACTACCAAAGCAACGCCAAGACAGAGGCACTAAGAGCAAAGGGGCAAGGTGGGCTTCCCCCCTAGCAAGGGCCTTGCCGGGGCGGCCTACGTAGCACCGACAAGAACCTTGCCGGGGCAACTTGCCCAACACCAGCAAAGCCGCCACCCTTGAGCCTAAGAGTTCCGACACCATCGAAAACATTGGAACCAAGGCTTGGGAGGCGCCTGCATGGTGGCATGCAGATCTTTGTGAAGACCAAGAACATACAAGACTAGATGAGGATTAGAAGACGGAAACCCCCGGCACCCTTGCCGGGGACGCTCATAAGACCCCCGGCAAGACCCTTGCCGGGGACGCTCATAAGACCCCCGACAAGACCCTTGCCGGGGACGCCCGCGAGACCCCGGCAAGGCCCTTGCCAGGGACACCTGCGGGGCCGCAGCCACGCCCACACCAACGCTCCACCTCCGTTCCCACACAGCTGCCAGCCCGCCAACTAGGCAGGCACCTGCGTGGCGGCATGCAGCT
The DNA here is from genome assembly GCF_018294505.1 of Triticum aestivum. Classification (NCBI taxonomy): domain Eukaryota; kingdom Viridiplantae; phylum Streptophyta; class Magnoliopsida; order Poales; family Poaceae; genus Triticum; species Triticum aestivum. The sequence continues at coordinate 177,582,842 of NC_057805.1, read as the reverse complement.
CCTAGGTCAACTCAGCAAGCACCTGCGTGGTGGCATGCAGATCTTCGTGAAGACTCTACCACCACACCAACTCAGCAGCCAGCTAGCGTGGCACTACACGCATCGTCAGCCTGGACGTGTGTCGACGCAAGGCGTGGCGGCGACAGGTGGGACGAGTTTCCTTGCCATCCCCGATAGAGCGAGAAGGGCACGTTGGCAGCGCATTAAGTTTGTTTTTTCCTACGGTGCCAGCGATAAACTCGACTACTGTACAACTTTCCCCCTCATGTGTGCCACTTTGGCAGCCCCTTTGACTATAAAAGGAGGCCCACGGCCTATTGAGAGAGGATTCAAACTTTTTGGACCCTACACGTTCTGTAGCAAGTCCAAGAACACTAGATAAACATACACCAGCAGGAGTAGGGTATTACGCATCACTTGCGGCCCGAACCTGGATAAACTCCCTCGCGTTGATCTCGTAATCCCGCTCTTTCCACAGCCCCGCGCCCTGTCAACCATAGAAGGGATTCTTCGTGATCCCATAGGTGTCATTTTCCCGACATACCCCGACACATGTAGTAGAGGTAAACTCTCTCCATAGATTTCACGAAGGTGATATTCCTCATAATTAGTCTGCTAGTCAATGCTTGGATGAGTTTGATAATTTTATTTATAAACAAGGGAACTTCAGTGCTTATGTTAGTTGACAATTGAAACGTAATGCTTACATGCTTAACCACTTGGGTGATTATATGAGTAGAACTGCTAATGATCTTAAGTGTATTAGTAAACATGCTTCTATGGTTACAACTCAAGTAGAACAAGTACTTAAGGCACTGGATGATTTGCTTAATGAGTTGAATAATAAGAATACTGATAATGTTGTTTGGGTTATGACTTGAGGTGGTAAAATGACCCAAGAACCTTTCTATCCTAAGGGCCATCCTAAGAGAGTTGAGCAAGATTCTTAGAGAGTTAATAATGATGCACATAGTCCTTCTAATAAAAACAAAAAGAAAACTGATAGGACTTTGCATGCTTCTAGTGAACCTGTTATAGACACACCTGAGAATCCCAATGATATTTCTATTTCTGATGCTGAGACACAATCTGGTGATGAACATGAACCTGCTGATAATGTTAATAATGTTGTTCATGTTGATTCTCAACCTAGTAATGATAACAAAGTAGAGATTGAACCTGCTGTTGATCTTGATAACCCACAATCAAAGAATCAACGTTATGATAAGAGAGTCTTCATTGCTAGGAAACATGGTAAATAAAGAGAACCATGGGTTCAGAACCCCATGCCCTCTCCTCCTAAGCCATCCAAGAAAAAGGATGATGAGGATTTTGAACGCTTTGCTGAAATGATTAGACCTATCTTTTTGCATATGCGTTTGACTAATATGCTTAAAATGCCTCCTTATGCTAAGTATATGAAAGATATTGTTACTAATAAAATAAAGATACCATAAGCTGAATTTCGACCATGCTTGCTAATTAAACTTTTAAGGGTGGAATACCAAAGAAACTTGGAGATCTAGGGGTACCAACTATACCATGCTCCACTAAAAGAAACTATGTTAAAACTGATTTATGTGATCTTGGAGCCCGTGTTAGTGTTATGCCTCTCTCTTTGTATAGTAGACTTGAATTGAATAAGTTAACACCTACTGAAATTTCTTTTGCAAATGGCTGATAAATCAACTGCTATACCCATCAGTATTTGTGAGAATGTGCCTGTTGTGGTTTGATACGTCCATTTTGCATCATGTTTTATTGTTATTATTTATAATGTTTTAATCCATAATAATGCTTTTTGGAGTAATTCTAATGCCTTTTCTCTCATAATTTGCAAGGTACACACCAAGAGGGAGAATTCCGGCAGCTGGAAATCTCGACCTGGAAAAGCTACGTCAGGCCACCTATTCTGCACAACTCCAAACAAGCTGAAACTTGACGGGGATTTTTTATGGAATATATAAGAATTATTGGAGCAAATAACTACTATAGGGGGCCCACCAGGTGGGCACAACCCCACCTGGGCGCGCCAGGGAGCCCAGGCGCGCCCTGGTGGGTTGTGCCCTCCTCGGCCCACCTCCGGCGCCCATCTTCTGGTATATAAGTCATTTTGACCTAGAAAAATAAGCAGAAGACTTTTGGGACGGAGCGCCTCCGTCTCGAGGCGGAACTTGGGCAGGAGCACTTTTGCCCTCCGGTGGAGCGATTCAGTCGGGGGAACTTCCCTCCCGGAGGGGGAAATCATCGTCATCATCATCACCAACAAGTCTCACATCTTGGGGAGGACAATCTCCATCAACATCTTCAACAGCACCATCTGATCTCAAACCCTAGTTCATCTCTTGTGTTCAATCTTGTTACTGGAAGTATAGATTGGTGCTTGTGGGTGACTAGTAGTGTTGATTACATCTTGTAGTTGATTACTATATGGTTTATTTGGTGGAAGGTTATATGTTCAGATCCATTATGCTATTTAATACTCCTCTGATCATGAGCATATTTATCATTTGTGAGTAGTTACTTTTGTTCTTGAGGTCACGGGAGAAATCATGCTGCAAGTAATCATGTGAACTTGATATGTGTTCGATATTTTGATAGTATGTATGTTGTGATTCCCTTAGTGGTGTCATGTGAACGTCGACTACATGACACTTCACCATATTTGGGCCTAAGGGAATGCATTGTGGAGTAGCAATTAGATTATGGGTTGCGAGAGTGACAGAAGCTTAAACCCCAGTTTATGCGCTATTCCGTAAGGGAACGATTGTATCCAAAAGTTTACTGCTATGGCTGGAATTTATTCTTAATAATTTTCTGGTAGTTGCGGATGCTTTCCGGAGGGTTAATCTAAGTAGGAGATTTGTTCAAGTAAGAACAGCACCTAAGCACCGGTCCACCCACAGATCAAATTATCAAAGTAGCGAACACAAATCGAACCAACATGATGAAAGTGACTAGATGAAATTCCCGTGTACCCTCAGGAACCGCTTTGCTTATCATAAGAGACCGTTTTGGCCTGTCCTTTGCGTCAAAAAGGATTGGGCTACCTTGCTGCACTTTTTGTACTACTATCGTTACTTGCTCGCTACAAATTATCTTGCTATCAAACTACTACACTACTTACAATTTCAGCACTTGCAGACATTACCTTGTTGAAAACCACTTGTCATTTCCTTCTACTCCTCATTGTGTTCGACACTCTTACTTATCGAAAAGATCTACAATTGATCCCCTATACTTATGGGTCATCAAGGCTATTTTCTGGCGCCGTTGCCGAGGAGTGAAGCGCCTTTGGTAAGTGGAATTTGGTAAAGAAACATTTATATAGTGTGCTGAAATTTATAGTCACTTGTTACTATGGAAAACAATCCTTTGAGGGGTTTGTTCGGGGTATCTTCACCTCATCCAGAAACACAATTATCTACCCCTCAACCTACTGCACCTACTGAAAATATTGAATATGAAATCCCTTCGGGTATGATAGAACAACTGCTAGCTAATCCTTATGCAGGAGATGGAACTGAACATCCTGATATGCACTTGATATATGTGGAACAAATTTGTGGATTGTTTAAGCTTACAGGTTTACCCGCAGATAAAGTTATGAAAAGGTTTTCCCTTTATCTTTGAAGGGAAAAGCATTGGCATGGTATAGGCTATGCGATGATATAGGATCATGGAATTGTAATCGTTTGAAATTGGAGTTCCACCAAAAAATTTATCCTATGCATCTAGTTCATCGTGATCGGAATTATATATAATTTTTGGCCTTGTGAAGGAGAAAGCATCGCTCTAGCTTGGGGGAGGCTTATGCAAATGTTATATTCATGCCCCAATCATAAGCTCTCAAGAGAAATTATTATCCAGAATTTTTATGCTCGACTTTCTCGTAATGATCAAACCATGCTTGATACTTCTTGTGCTGGTTCTTTTATGAAGAAGACTATTGAATTCTGGTGGGATATTTTAGAAACAATTAAACGCAACTCTAAAGATTGGGAACTCGGTGAAGGTAAAGAGTCAGATATTAAACTTAAATATGATTGTGTTAAATCTTTTATGGATACTGACGCTTTTCAAAAGTTTAGCACTAAATATGGACTTGACTCTAAGATAGTAGCCTCCTTTTGTGAATCATTTGCTACTCATGTTGAACTCCCTAAAGAGAAGTGGTTTAAATATCACCCACCTATTAAAGAAGAAATTGAAGAACCGGTAAAAGTTAAAGAAGAAACTATACTTTATAATGTTGATCCAGTTGTTCCTTCTGCTTATATTGAGAAACCACCTTTCCCTATTAGGATAAAGGAACATGCTAAAGTTTCCACTGTGGTTAACAAAAGCTATATTAAAACACCTAAACGTGATGAACAAATTAAAGTAGAACCTAGCATTGCTATTGTTAAAGATCTCTTAGAAGAAGATATAGATGGGCATATTATTTACTTCTGTGAAGAGGCTGCTAGAATTGCTAAACCTGATAAAAGGGATAAACATATACCTGTTGTTGGCATGCATGTCATCTCAGTCAAAATAGGAGATCACTGTTATCATGGTTCATGTGACATGGGTGCTAGTGTGAGTGCTATTCCTTACACCCTTTATCAAGAAATTATGAAAGACATAGCACCCGTAGAGTTAGAAGAAATAGATGTTACTATTAAACTTGCTAATAGAGACACCATATCACTATTTGGGATTGTTAGAGATGTTGAGATCTACTCTGGGAAAATAAAATACCCTACTGATGTCCTTGTTCTTGGCTCCCCACAAGATGACTTCTGTCCCATTATTTTTGGTAGACCTTTCTTGAACACAGTTAATGCTAAGATACATTGTAAGAAACAAATTGTCGGTGTTAGTTTTGGTGATGAGTCTCATGAGTTTAAATTTTTCCAAATTTAGTAGAAATATTCATGAAAAAGAATTGCCTAGTAAGGATGAATTAATTGGTCTTGCTTCTATTGCTGTACCACCTACTGATCCTTTAGAACAATATTTGCTAGACCATGAAAATGACTTTCATACGCATGAAAGAAATGAAATAGATAAAATTTTCTTTGAACAACGTCATCCGCTTAAACACAATTTTCCTATTAAAATATAGGAGGTCCACCTCCACCTAAAGGTGATCCTGTGTTTGAATTAAAACAATTGCCGGACACTTTGAAATATGCTTATCTTGATAAAAAGAAGATATATCCTATTATTATTAGTGCAAACCTTTTAAAACATGAAGAAGAAAGATTATTGAAAGTTCTAAGGAAGCACCGAGCTACTATTGGATATACTCTTGATGATTTAAAGGGCATTAGTCCCCTCTATGTCAGCACAAAATTAATATGGAACCTGATGCTAAACCCGTTGTTGTTCACCAACGTCGGTTAAATCTTAAGATGAAAGAGGTGGTAAGAACAGAAATATTAAAACTTATGGAAGCAGGTATAATCTATCCCATAGCTGATAGTAGATGGTTAAGTCCTGTTCATTGTGTTCCTAAGAAAGGAGGTATTATTGTTGTTCCTAATGATAAGAATGAGCTTATTCCACAAAGAATTGTTACATGTTATAGAATGGTAATTGATTTTAGAAAATTAAATAAAGCAACTAGAAAAGATCATTACCCTTTGCCCTTTATTGATCAAATGCTTGAAAGATTATCTAAGCACACACACTTTTGCTTCCTTGATGGATATTCTGGTTTTTCACAAATACATGTTTCTCAACCTGATCAAGAAAAGACCACTTTTACTTTCCTTTTGGAACCTATGCTTATAGATGTATGCCTTTTGGTTTATGTAATGCACTTGCTACCTTTCAAAGATGTATGACTGCTATATTCTCTTACTTTTGTGAAAAGATTGTTGAGGTTTTCATGGATGACTTTTATGTTTATGGGAAGTCTTTTGATGATTGCTTAAGCAATCTTGATCGAGTTTTGCAGAGATGTGAACAAACAAATCTTGTCTTGAATTGGGAGAAGTGCCACTTTATGGTTAATGAAGGCATTGTCTTGGGTCATAAAATTTCTGAAAGAGGTATTGAAGTGGGCCAAGCTAAGGTTGATGCAATTGAGAAAATGCCATGTCCTAAAGATATAAAAGGTATTCATAGTTTCGTAGGTCATGTTGGTTTCGATAGGAGATTTATCAAAGTCTTTTCTAAAATTTCTAGGCCTCTCACTAGTCTCTTGCAAAAGGATATTCCCTTTGTTTTTTATGATGATTGTTTAGAAGCCTTTGAAACACTCAAGAAAGCCTTAATTTCTGCACCTATTGTTCAACCACCTGACTGGAACTTGCCTTTTGAAATTATGTGTGATGCTAGTGATTATGCTATTGATGTTGTTCTAGGACAAAGAGTTGATAGAAAATTGAATGTTATTCATTATGCTAGTAAAACTCTAGACAGTGCTCAAACAAATTATGCTACTACTAAAAAAGAATTCTTAGCAGTGGTGTTTGCTTGTGATAAATTTCGACCTTATATTGTTGATTCCAAAGTAACTGTTCACATAGACCATGCTGCTATTAAATATCTTATGGAAAAGAAAGATGCTAAACCTAGACTTATTCGTTGGTTTCTCTTGTTACAAGAATTTGATTTACATATCATTGATAGAAAAGGAGCTGAGAACCCAGTAGTTGATAATTTATCTAGGCTTGAAAATGTGCTTGATGACCCACTACCTATTGATGGTAGTTTTCCTGATGAGCAGTTAGTTGCAATAAATGTTTCTCATAGTACTCCTTGGTATGCTGATTATGCTAATTACATTGTTGCAAAATATTGACCACCTAGCTTTACATACCAACAAAAGAAAAAATTCTTCTATGATTTAAGACATTACTTTTGGGATGACCCACATCTTTATATAGAAGGAGTAGATGGTATCATTAGACGTTGTGTACCTGAGCATGAACAGGGACAAATCCTACGGAAGTGTCACTCTGAAGCTTATGGAGGGCATCATGCTGGAGATAGAACTGCTCACAAGGTATTGCAGTCTGGATTTTATTGGCCTACTCCCTTCAAGGATGCCCGTAAGTTTGTCTCATCTTGTGATGAATGTCAAAGAATAGGTAATATCAATAAGCGTCAAGAAATGCCCATGAATTATTCACTTGTTGTTGAACCATTTGATGTTCGGGGATTTGATTACATGGGACCTTTTCCTTCATCTAATGGGTATACGCATATTTTGGTTGCTGTTGATTATGTTACTAAATGGGTAGAAGCTATTCCAGCCAGTAGTGCTGATCACAACACCTCTATTAAAATGCTAAAGGAAGTTATTTTCCCAAGGATTGGAGTCCCTAGATATTTAGTGACTGATGGTGGTGCATAGTTTATTCATGGTGCTTTCCGTAAGATGCTTGCCAAGTATGATGTTAACCATAGAATTGCATCACCTTATCATCCTTAGTCTAGTGGTCAAGTTGAACTTAGCAATAGAGAAATAAAATTAATTTTGCAAAAGACTGTCAATAGGTCCAGGAAGAATTGGTCCATGAAATTAGATGATGCACTTTGGGCTTATAGAACAGCATATAAAAATCCTATGGGTATGTCTCCTTATAAAATGGTTTATCGAAAAGCTTGTCATCTGCCTCTTGAGTTAGAACATAAAGCATTTTGGGCAGTTAAAGAACTCAACTATGATTTCAAAATTGCCGGTGAAAAGAGGTTATTCGATAAGAGCTCTCTAGATGAATGGAGAACCCAAGCTTATGAAAATGCAAAATTATTCAAAGAAAAAGTTAAAAGATGGCATGACAAAAAAAATTCCAAAGCGTGAGTTTAAAGTAGGAGAATATGTTCTTTTGTACAAATCTCGTTTTAGATTTTTTGCAGGAAAACTCCTCCCAAAATGGGAAGGCCCATATGTCATCAAGGAGGTTTAACGGTCTGGAGCCATCAAAATAAATAATCCCGAAGGTACTAATCCGAAGGTTGTCAATGGGCAACGAATAAAGTATTATATCTCAGGTACGTCCATTAATGTTGAAAGTAATATTACCCAAACTTTGACACCGGAAGAACACATAAAAGAGTCCTTCCGGAACACTCCAGAATCGTGAAAATATGGAGGTACGTGATACGGTAAGTAAACATACTCCAAAAAATCTGCAAAAATATTTTTATCAGTTTTGGAATATTTAAGAAGTTTGGGAATAAAGAAACTTCCAGGAAGCATCCCTTGGTGGGCAGGCGTGCCTAGGTGGGTTGTGCCCACCAGGGACACCTTCCATACTCCGTTTTTCTTCCGTATACTTGTCCTCCAAGATAAAAAAAATCTATATATACTTCCTGAACTTGTTGATCACCGTATCGTGGAGAAAATCCTCTGTTCTCTTTTCTTGCTGTTTTCTGCACAGTTTTGAAAAATATGTCGTCCCAAGACTCCGATGGAGAGAGCTATGTCTCACATCTCATTGCTGACCCAAAGACCAATGGGGACCTATCTCCTTATGGCCGACCTACGGATGATGAGGAGGATGCTCATTTGATGAGGATCGATGATTCAAGTTTGGAGGAGGAGGATGTTACTCTACCTCAACCTGGGGATATGCACGTGGAGTTCAAGAAGTCTAGTCTCCCTAAAAGAGCTAACCGGTCTAATAAACGATCTATTCCTTCTCGTTTTCGGCAGAAAAGCAAAGGAGATTTATGTGAGAAGATCTTGAAGCCGGAGTTGGAGGTCGATGATTTAAAAGAGGAAATTGCTCTCCTGAACTACAATATGAAAAAGCTGAAGGCACAATTGTCATCACCACCATCATCTTCCTCACCACCAAAAGAGAACTGAGTATTGGGTATGGGCACTCCTCTTGGCTTCTGCCAAGCTCGGGGGAGGTGCCTCGGTATCGTATCATCCCACTATCCTTTTGCTTTTACTTATTTTTATTTTAGTTCGACCTTTTTGCCTTAGATGAATAAAAGTTAGTTCGATCATTTCTTATTTGATAGTTTGCTTAGTGATCTATCCTTGTAATCGTGTGCAAGTTATATAGTAAAGTTTAGTTTGAGTTTTTGCTTTCTTTACTTTCATGTTGCAAATTAAAGAAAATAAATAAGAAAGAAAGAAAAAGAGAAAGGAAATAAATAAAAAGACAGAAATAAATCAATAAGATTATATACTAATCTTATGGTAGGTGATAGCACCACATAAGGAAATTTTTATTAGAGATTGACAAACATAGCATTAGTCAATGATGCAACTCATGAAAGAATTAATAAGGGAAGAGAAGATTCACATATAAATATACTATCCTAGAAATCTTTTGTGATTGTGAGCCCTCATCAAAATATTACATGCCAAAAGGAAAAAGTCAATTTTACTACCCTGAATAAAGTGGGTGGTTCACTTTACCCCCTGATCTATTTTTCCGCTTCTTTTACCCCCCCTCCCCAAACAAACCCAAACCGAACAAAACACCCCCGGCTGGTTTTTTTCTCCACCCGCTGCTGATGTGGCACTAGTCAATGGTGGTTTTTACCTGGGTGGGGACCCCTTGTCAGGTCTCTCTCTCTGGGTCCTAACGCGCGCGCTCCTCGACGTCACCGCGCTCGCGCTCCGCCTACTGTACAGGGAATTTGTGACCGTGGGTGGCGGGTGGGCGGCCTACCCTGCCGTGCGTGCGACTGCGGTCGTCGGGAGGAGGACCCATGCCCAGCCCGGCGGCCGCGGGGTCGTCGGAGGTGTGGCGCAGCCACGACTAGCCCGAGGCGGTGGAGTTCCACGCTGAGGTGCTCGGGCGGCACCTCACCGACGGCCTCCTCGGGCCGTCTTCCCGCGCCGTCTGCCTCGGCGGGGCCTAGCAGGCGCCCGTGCTGCAAGAGCTTGGTCTGGCCGGGGCTGTCCCCGTCGCGAGGAGGAGCTCTCCACCGCTCGCCGTCGCCGGCGATGACCGCCGCCTGCCGTTCGAGTCCTCCTCCGTGCACTTCGTCTTCACCGGCCACGCCCTCGACTCGTCCAAGCGCCCGTCCAACCTCGCCGGCGAGGCTGCTCCGATCTTTAAGCCGGAGGTCCATCTCGTCATGCTCACCTCCAACGCCGGCGACGCCTACAGCCTCCGCTCGCTTCAGGCGCTCTGCCCGTCCCTTCGGTTGGTGAGAGAGAGAGATAGAGAGAGAGACTTGACAAGGGCCCCACCCAGGTCAAAACCGCCATTGACTAGTGCCACATCAGCAGCGGGTGAAGAAAAACTAGCCAGTGGGGTGTTTTGTTTGGTTTGGGTTTGTTTGGGGGGTAAAAGAAGCAGAAAATAGATCAGGGGATAAAGTGAACCACCCACCTACCAAGGAAAATATATCAGGGGCCAAAATTGTTGACATTGGACAAGGAAGACAACTTAATGGTTTATGTTTGTCTATATTCACATACAAGTCATATTGTCATAGATCCTTCAACATGTGGTGCTTGCCCCTATCTTTGCTAGCCAAAAATTCCGCACTAAGTAGAGATACTACTTGTGCATTCAAAAACCCTTAAACCCAAATCTTATTTTCAAGAGTCCACCATACCTACCTAGGGATTGAGCAAGATCCCTCAAGTAAGTTCTCATTGGTGCAAAAAGGCAATAAAAATTGCTTCTAAATGTGTGAGATCATTTAGTGTATGAGAAAATTGAGTGTTGTACGAACTTGGATGACAAAGAATAAAAGGGACAGTCTACATAATAAAAGGTTGTCATCTTAAGGGGCAATACAGCGTGACACTCTCTTACACTAAGGGATTGAGCATACAAACAAATAAGCGCATGGCAACCTCTGCTTCCCTCCGTGAAGGGCCCATCCTTTACTTTTATGTATTTACTTTTATGCAAAGAGTCAAAGTTTTCCTTCTATTCCTTTTTATTTTTCTCATTTGGCAAGCATCATGTGGTGAGGAAAGACCTAGGCACATATGTCCAGTTGAATATAGATAGCATGAGTTATTATTGTTGACATCACCCTTGAGGTGAGTACGTTGGGAGGCAAAAATTTAAGCCCATATCTTTCTATGTGTCCGTTTGAAATGTTTGCTCATGGGTACGAGGTGAGTGTTAGCAATCATAGAAGACTATATGATGGTTGAGTATGTGGACTTGCCTAAAGGCTCCGACACGTGACCCTCCCTGAAAAGATGATGAATTGTAGTTGCAAAGTTGACTGAGAACATAGTTTGTTGGTTTCTAATAGAGTTTTTGCTTTATACTTCGATTGTCTGATGAACTATTACTTATTCATGAGAAGTATATGATGGAAGTTCTATGATAAAATTCCTAAATTTAATTTTGTTGTTGTTATAATAATCAACATGATGCTTCGATGTCCGTATTTTGTTTTTATCGACACCTCTCTCTCAAAGCATGTGGACATGTTTTTCGATTTCGGTTTTTGCTTGAGGACAAGCAAGGTCTAAGCTTGGGGGAGTTGATACGTCCATTTTTCATCATGTTTTCTTACTGTTATTTATAATGTTTTTATCCATATTAATGCCTTTTGGAGTAATTCTAATGCCTTTTCTCTCATAATTTGCAAGGTACACACCAAGAGGGAGAATTCCGGCAGCTGGAAATCTGGACCTGGAAAGCTACGTCAGGCCACCTATTCTGCACAACTCCAAACAAGCTGAAACTTGATGGGGATTTTGTATGGAATATATAAGAATTATTGGAGCAAATAACTACTAGAGGGGCCCCACCAGGTGGGCACAGCCCACCTGGGCGCGCCAGGGAGCCCAGGCACGCCCTGGTGGGTTGTGCCCTCCTCGGCCCACCTCCGGTGCCCATCTTCTTGTATACAAGTCATTTTGACCTAAAAAAATAAGCAGAAGACTTTCGGGACGGAGCGTCGCCGTGTCGACGCGGAACTTGGGCAGGAGCACTTTTGCCCTCCGGCGGAGTGATTCACCCGGGGGAACTTCCCTCCCGGAGGGGGAAATCATCGTCATCATCATCACCAACAACTCTCCCATCTTGGGGAGGGAAATCTCCATCAACATCTTCAACAACACCATCTGATCTCGAACCCTAGTTCATCTCTTGTGTTCAATCTTGTTACCGGAACTATAGGTTGGTGCTTGTGGGTGACTAGTAGTGTTGATTACATCTTGTAGTTGATTACTATATGGTTTATTTGGTGGAAGATTATATGTTCAGATCCATTATGCTATTTAATACTCCTCTGATCATGAGCATGTTTATCATTTGTGAGTAGTTACTTTTGTTCTTGAGGTCACAGGAGAAATCATGTTGCAAGTAATCATGTGAACTTGATATGTGTTCGATATTTTGATAGTATGTATGTTGTGATTCCCTTAGTGGTGTCATGTGAACGTCGACTACATGACACTTCACCATATTTGGGCCTAAGGGAATGCATTGTGGAGTAGCACTTAGATGATTGGTTGCGAGAGTGACAGAAGCTTAACCAGTTTATGCGCTATTCCGTAAGGGACCGATTGGATCCAAAAATTTAATGCTATGGTTAGAATTTATTCTTAATACTTTTCTCGTAGTTGCGGATGCTTGCGGGAGGGTTAATCATAAGTAGGAGGTTTGTTCAAGTAAGAACAGCACCTAAGCACCGGTCCACCCACATATCAAATTATTAAAGTAGCAAACACAAATTGAACCAACATGATGAAAGTGACTAGATGAAATTCCCGTGTACCCTCAAGAACGCTTTGCTTATCATAAGAGACCATTTTGGCCTGTCCTTTGCCTCAAAAAGGACTGGGCTACCTTGCTGCACTTTTTTTTACTACTATCGCCACTTGCTCATTACAAATTATCTTGCTATCAAACTACTCTGCTACTTACAATTTCATCACTTGCAGACATTACCTTGCTGGAAACCACTTGTCATTTCCTTGTGCTCCTCGTTGGGTTTGACACTCTTACTTATCGAAAAGAGCTACAGTTGATCCCCTATACTTGTGGGTCATCATGGTTGCAAACGTTACTATCTTAACGGTCTTTGTTATTCTTGATATTCCCGAGGACGGCAGTATGTCGATTATCCTTGGTAGACCCTTTTTGAATACTACAGGGGCTGTTATTGATTGCAACAAGGCCAATGTCACTTTTCATGTTAATGGTAATAAGCATACGATACACTTTCCAAAGAAACAACCTCAAGTTCATAGTATCAATTCTATTGGAAAAATTTCAACTATTGGAGGTTTTGAATTCCCTCTTTCTACTGTCAAAAAGAAATATGATATTCTTATTGTTGGGGACATTCATATCCCCGTTGAGGTAACCTAGTGTTATTCAAAAATTCTCCGGTTTCATGTCATTCGGAAGAAGTTTGTTAATAATAGTTGATCAACCTTGTTAATGGATTCCTTTTGATGAGCATGGGATGGATGAATTTAGAAAGCACAACTTTCTGTACCCACTTTTTACTTCTATTATTTAGGATAAATAAAGCAGAAATAGTATTTTCTGTCTGTTTCCTAAATTATTCGTGCAATAAAAAAATATCCCAAAAATAAAAGTTCTCCATATGCCCTGAAAATTTAGTATATTTTTATAGAATATTTGTGAATTTCTGGCACTGAACACACACCAGGGGGCCTCACCAGCTGGCCACAAGGGTGGAGGGTGCGCCCTACCCCCCTGGGTGTGCCCCCTGTCCTTGTGGGCCCCACGTGGCCCCCTCCACTTATTCCAGCACCCATCCACTCCTTCTTCCTCTTGAAAAAATCATTCCATAGCTCAAACTCGTGTTCTTGCTCATCTTGCTGCCATTTTCGATCTCCTTGCTCAAAGCACCATTCACAAAACTGCTTTGAGGGATTGTTCTTCGGTATGTGACTCCTCCAATGGTCCAATTAGTTTTTGTTCTACTTCTTTATTTATTGCAAATGTTTGCTATTGTGGTGACCTTGTTCTTGAGCTTGCATGTCAAATTTATAAGGTCCAAAGTAGTTTCGATGCATGATATAGCCTGTAGGCACTTGTAGGAGTAGTTGCTATCAATCTTGTTGAGCTTGGTTCACTTTTATTTTGAGTCACTAAAAAGTTCAGAAAATTTTCAGAGGAAGGAAAATGTCAAGGAGAATGTAGCAAGGTGGTTCTTCGAGGAAGCAAGCACCGAGGATCGTGATACACGAACCGGATCTTGAACCACCAAGAGAAATTCAAGTGCAGCCTTGTGAATGGTGGTCGGACGAATTTATGGTTCGTGCAGGCTTCAAGGATGATTTCTATACATACATACAAAATGCCGGCCTTGAAGACTTCTTGTCAGACAAATGCTTAAAATATTATTATATCACCGATTCCTTCGTGCGGAGGTTTGAGTTTTCATCTAAGCGTAATACTCCTACGGTCCTGTTTGATCTTTATGATGAATCCTATACCATGGACCTAGAAATTTTTTGTGATGCATGCAAAATTCCACAATGGGGTATTCTAGTGAAACTCATAAATCTGATATAGTGATTTCCTTGCTAGCATCACCGTGGGGGAAACTAGAAATATCACACAAGCCACCATAGGGAGCATTCACTTTCTTGCTATACATTTTTTTGCTCTCTTTACAGGAAGATGCATTAATGGTAAACATGATCATAGCCACCTTTGCGTTCCAGATCTTAGTGTCCTCAAATGTGCGGTGTTAGGTGATAAGCGATATAACTTGGGGGCTATTATTGCAAGGAGGTTACGTCTTAATGCTAAAGATGGAGATTTATTTGGTGGGATTTATGCAACTCGTTTAGCTAATTATTTGGGCATACCCATAAGACGGTATGATATTGAGTTTCCACCTGTGTTTCTAGATTATGAGGCTATGGTACGCTACCAGTTTCTTAAGAGGAACGAACAGATCCTCTAGTACTGATTAATTTTTGATAGACGACGCGCCGTCCATGTTACTCTTCCTGCTCCTGCCTTCTTTAACTTCCAGGTTAACATGAGATATTTCATAACTAGATAGGAGGAAAACGGGTATGAGAGAACAGCGGAGGCTGCTCGCCTCCATGTTGCAGCCCTTCAGGCAGTAGCTGTTGCATCTCAGTACAATCTCAACTACAACTTTGGATATCCGACAGGCCAGCCATTGCCGTAGACCAACTTAGGCCAAAAGCCTAAGCATGGGGGAGTACGTATTTCTCACCGACATTACATTCATGTTCACACACTCATTTCAGTTCTCGGTGTTCATACTATTGCATTATATTATCCATGTTACTTCTATTTATTTTTCCCGGTTTCTTCTTGTGTGTTTGACAAACCTTAATAAAAACCAAAAACAATTAGTTGTAGTTAGTTTAATTTCTTTGCATGCTTAGTTGTAGTATTAAAAGAAAGCCAAAAAGATTTCTCGTTCTTCTTTTGCTTGTTGGGAGCTTTCCTGTGTAAAGAGTTTTTCTCATTTTTTATCTTCTTCAGAAAAACAAAAACTCCAAAAATATTTCAGTGTCTTTATTTGAAATTCTTTTCTTTTCTTTGGGGGTCGAGAGGAGAAGACCACGATGAAAACGTTCAGTGGATCTCATTTGCATTATTGTTGATCTAACAAAGAGCCCATATTACCTTGTCTTCTCCTTTGAATGAATCTTTGCAGATTCCAGCTTAGTCCAATGCACGCGCACTATTATTATTATCCACATCGTTCGGTAATGCAAGTGAAAGGCAATAATGACGATATATGATGAAATGCTTGAGATGAGAAAAAGCTGGTATGAACTCGACATATCTTGTTTTTGTAAATATGATTAGTTCATCATTCCTGATTCAGCCTATTAAGAATGAAACATGTTTGCAATGACTATTAGAGATTACAGATACTCATGCCATGCTTAATTAGCTAGGAGTTTACAATGGTTTACCTTGCGTTCCAACATGGAAATTAAAATGGTTGTGATGTAGTATGATAGGATGGTATCCTCCTTTGAATAATTCGAGTAGCTTGACTTGGCACATGTTCACGCATGTAGTTGAAACAAAGTCAACATAGCCTCCACAATATTTATGTTCATGGTGATTTATATCCTACTCATGCTTGCACTCAATGTTGGTTAATCTCAATGCATGTTTATGATTGTTGCCACTCTCTAGTTGGTCGCTCCCCAGTATTTTTCTAGCCATCACCTGTACTAAGCGGGAATACTGCTTGTGCATCCACTTCCATAAACCCAAAGTTATTCCATATGAGTCCACCATACCTTCCTATATGCGGTATTTACCTGCCGTTCCAAGTAAATTTGCAAGTGCCAAAATCTAAACCTTCAAATGATAATTTGTTTTGTATGCTCAAATCACTCATTTACCAACTAGGGTTCTCAATATCTTCCATGCTAGGTGGTTTATTCTCACGATGAGTGGACTCCGCTCATCATTCACGAGAAAATGGCTGGTAAACGGGATGCCCAGTCCCTTGCTCAAATCAAATCAAAATAATTGTAAACAAAACTCACCCAGGACTGTTTTTAGTTGGACGGTACCCGTTGTTTCAGACAGCCCTGGAGTGTGCTTGTTGGTGGTGGGGAGTATAAACTTTACCATTCTGTTTGGGAACCGCCTATAACGTATGTAGCATGGAAGATACCGAGATATCTTGGTTGTTACGTGGACAATGAAAGCATACCGCTCAAAATATTTATCTCTATTTCAAAACTCGAGCTCTGGCACCTCTGCAAATCCCTGCTTCCCTCTGCGAAGGGCCTATCTATTTACTTTTATTGTTGAGTCATCATCCTCTTATAAAAACCACCGGTTAGAGAGCACCACTGTCATTTGAATGCATTGTTATTAATTTATCTTGAGCATGACTGTGACTAGATCTCTTTTACCGTGAATTACAATGTCTAGTCAGTCCTTGATCTTTAGGGGTGCTCAGCATTTATGTTTGCCGGTCTCAGAAAGGGCTAGCGAGATACCATCTTGTTATATCATATCATGATTGTTTTGAAAAAGTGTTGTCATCCGAGATTTATTATTATTGCTCGCCAGTTGATTATGCCACTGATAAGAGCAAATGTGAGACCTAAATGTTATTGTGAATATTGTTAGTTCATAATCTTTGTTGAACACTTGAATGTTGGCTTTACATATTTGCAACAACAAGATCAAATAGAGTTTGTAAAAGTTTTTCTTTATCACTTTCAGTTTGTCAACTGAATTGCTTGAGGACAAGCAATGGGTTAAGCTTGGGGGAGTTGATACGGCTCCATCGTATCTACTTTTCCAAACTCTTTTGCCCTTGTTTTGGACTCTAACTTGCAAGATTTGAATGGAACTAACCCGAACTGACGCTGTTTTCAGCAGAATTGCCATGTTGTTATTTTTGTGCAGAAATAAAATTTCTTGGAATGCCACGGAGAAGATTTTCGGCATTAATTAAAAAATTGGCGAAATAATCAAGTGAAGGGGCCCACACCCTGGCCACAAGGGTGGGCGCGCGCCCTCCGTCCTTGTGGGCCCCTTGGACCTCCACCGACGTCAACTCCAACTCCATATATTCACGTTTGGGGAGAAAAAAATCGGAGAGAAGGATTGATCGCGTTTTACAATACGGAGCCGCCGCCAAGCCTTGTTCTTCCTTAGGAGGGCAGTCCGTTCGGGGCTCCGGAGAGGGGAATCCATCGCCATCGTCATCATCAACCATCCTCCATCGTAGGCTTGCTCGACGGTGATGGGTTGGATGAGATTTACCATGTAAACGAGTTAGTTTTGTTAGGGTTTGATCCCTAGTATCCACTATGTTCTGCTATGACTTTGTTATGCTTAATGCTTGTCACTAGGGCTGAGTGCCATGATTTTAGATCTGAACCTATTATGTTTTCATGAATATATGTGTTTTCTTGATCCTATCTTGCAAGTCAATAGTCACCTACTACGTGTTATGATCCGGCAACCCTGTAGTGACAATAGTCGGGACACTTCCCGCTGATGACCGTAGTTCGAGGAGTTCATGTATTCACTAAGTGCTAATGCTTTGGTCCGGTAATCTATTAAAAGGAGGCCTTAATATCCCTTAGTTTCCAATCCGCTGCCACGACAGGGTAGGACAAAAGATATCATGCATGTTCTTTTCCATAAGCACATATGACTATATTCGGAATACATGCCTACATTATATTCATGAATTGGAGCTAGTTCTGTGTCACCCTATGTTATAACTGTTGCACGATGAGTGCTATCCAACATAATTATCCATCATTGATCCATTGCCTATGAGCTCGTTTCATATTGATCTTTGCTCCATTACTTTTCCGTTGCCACTGTTACGATTACTACAAAACTGCTACTGTTACTTTTATCACTGTTACCTTTACTTCCATACTACTTTGCTAGTAAATACTCTGCTGCAGATATTAAGTATTCCAGGTGTGGTTGAATTGACAACTCAGGTGCTAATACTTGAGAATATTCTATGGCTCCCCTTGTGTCGAATCAATAAATTTGGGTTGAATACTCTGCCCACGAAAACTATTGTGATCCCCTATACTTGTGGTTTATCACTCAGCAGGGTCCGCCGCACCGTCGTACCGTGGTGGCAACTCCGGCCTGAACTTTGGTGGCCACTGCACCCGTCGCAAGGCAGGGGAGGAAGGTCGGAGGCCCGTGATGCCTCCGAATGCGCCCGACGGACTGGTGGGAGGGGCGACGCCTGCCATGGGAACCGAGTAGCAAGGGCGAGGCACAACTGAGGAAGAGGCAAACCTCTGACACACCCCTACCTGGCGCGCCAAATGTCAGTTCAGGGCTCCGCAGACCCAAGAAAGTTCAAACTCTAGGGCGTGTGCAAAAAACTCAACCTCTCCAGCCAACCAATTCGTCATCCCCACGACCTAGTTCGATGAACAAGAGAGGAAAGGGACACGACATTTTACCCAGGTTCGGGCCACCTTGCGGTGTAATACCCTACTCCTGTTTTGAGGTGGATTAGCCTTGCGAGGGGCTGACGATGAACTAGTACAAGGGAAGAACAACCTCAGGAGGTCTGTTCTATTGTGGTTGTGAGCTAGTGAAGTCTCTCTCCGGACCCGGGTCCCCTCCTAAGGTGGTGGCTAAGCTATATTTATAGTGGCCTCGATCCTCTTCCTCCAAACGAAGGCAGGAAGGGATCCCAAAGTGGCCAATTCTGAAGGGGGACAAGAAGTACATCCTATCCTGACGAAAGGTGGTCTTCGCCTGCAAAGCTTCTGGTCGTGATGCCATGGTGGGCTCGGCGATGACATCCGTCATGCCATCCTGGCGGTCCTGGTCTTGTTGCACGGAAATGGAAACCTTTGGCTGATTCCTCGGGACCCCGCGCCTGCGCTTCCCTCCTTAGCACCAAAGAGGAAACCCGCTGCTCTGCGCCCGCTGGCGCCCGCCTGGCCTTAGTCGTCAAGGCTGGTGTCACCTCAACCTCATGAGGTGGGTGCCAGCATAGGAATCTCTACTCCACGGGAGCCAGCCTAGGAAGGCCGCTCCCTCCGGAGGTCTTGGCATCGTCCGCCTCGCGACGCATGTCCCCTTGCGACGATCTTGTATTGTAGGTGTTGAAGATGGGCCGTACCAGGCCATCAATGGAGCCATGCCATGGGCTGCAGGCAGGCAAGTCTGGGTACCCTGGTTCCCAGAACACTGACAAAGTTCACCTGCATTGATGATACCGAGCCCCCTGCGGTGGAGGCAAGTGGTGGTGACGACGGCGGCAACGATGTTGATGACGAGCTCCCGTTGACTAGGGCAGGCGGCGACGATGGCCAAGGCAACGGTGGCCCTTCCTACTAGATTTTATCCTGCGACATTTACCATGCCTCATGGAGGCGTAAGACTTTTCTTGAATTTGCAGAACATTTTAGTGCTTGTAATAACTTGTTTGAACTTCGTGATTTTCCTTTTCGTTCTTAGTTTCCTTCTTGTTTGCCTTTGTGCTCTGCGTTGGCAGGGCCCAGCCCCGCGCATACCTCGACCACCGTTGGGGCGTCTGAATCGCTAGGACAAACCAAGGAGTAAGGGGCTACGTGACTAGTGAGGCCCGTGCGTCGTGATGCTCAGGGGTCCCCATTGACGTGCGTGCAACCCTCATGAAGGAAACATGGGCAGCGGCGAGGTTAGTCCGGAGCTCTCATACCTTCCCTCACCAACTTTTACCTTGGAGGGGTGCGAGAAGACCAGGTACAAGGGACCTGGTGAGGTGGCGTGCGCTAGGCCGGGCCTGAGCATAACCCCCGTGTCCAGCCCCCTTGCGTGTGCATCTCTGGGGAATGCGGTGTGACAGGGCCGTGCGAAGGGCCGAAAGGCCATCCTGAGGTTGGTGCAGCCCCTAGGGTGCCCTCAATTGTTTGTCCACTAGCGCGGATCATGGGGCTTCCACTTGGGCATGGGCATAGCCGCTGTGCGACCGTGTCATCCGCCATCACAGAGCATGGGGCTTCCACTTGGGCGTGGGTAGGAGTTCCCGTGGCGGGAGACTCCAGGACATGTACAGCCCCATTCATACGCGTGGCTAGCACGACAGAACTGGAGGAGGTGTATCTGGGCACCCGTGAGCTAGCGCGGGACTCACGAGGCCCTACCTTGCTACCTCTTGAGCACTGCGTTGGTTTTCCCTTGAAGAGGAAAGCGTGATGCAGTAAAGTAGCGTAAGTATTTCCCTCAGTTTTTGAGAACCAAGGTATCAATCCAGTAGGAGGCCATGCTCAAGTCCCTCGCACCTACACAAACAGATAAAAGCCTCGCAACCAACGCAATAAAGGGGTTGTCAATCCCTTCACGGTCACTTACAAAAGTGAGATCTGATAGATATGATAAGATAATATTTTTGGTATTTTTATAATAAAGATGCAAAGTAAAATAAAAGGCAATAAAAATAGCTAACTGTTGGAAGATTAATATGATGGAAAATAGACCCCGGGGCCATAGGTTTCACTAGTGGCTTCTCTCAAGAGCATACGTATTACGGTGGGTGAACAAATTACTGTTGAGCAATTGATAGAATTGAGCATAGTTATGAGAATATCTAGGTATGATCATGTATATAGGCATCACGTCTGTGACAAGTAGACCGACTCCTGCCTGCATCTACTACTATTACTCCAAACATCGACCGCTATCCAGCATGCATCTAGAGTATTAAGTTCAAAAGAACAAAGTAATGCTTTAAGTAAGATGACATGATGTAGAGGGATAAACTCATGCAATATGATATAAACCCCATCTTGTTATCCTCGATGGCAACAATACAATACGTGCCTTGCTGCCCCTGCTGTCACTGGGAAAGGACACCGC
Source organism: Triticum aestivum (assembly GCF_018294505.1). Lineage (NCBI taxonomy): Eukaryota > Viridiplantae > Streptophyta > Magnoliopsida > Poales > Poaceae > Triticum > Triticum aestivum. Next base: position 177,561,615 of record NC_057805.1, on the reverse strand, counting down.
AAGATTGAACCCAAAGCTAAGCACTTCTCCCATTGCAAGAAAGGTCAATCTAGTAGGCCAAACCAAACTGATAATTCGAAGAAACTTGCAAAGATAACCAATCATACATAAGAGAATTCAGAGAAGATTCAAATTTGTTCATAGATAAACTTGATCATAAACCCACAATTCATCAGTCTCAACAAACACACCACAAAAGAAGATTACATCGAATAGATCTCCAGGAGAATCGTGGAGAACTTTGTATTGAGATCCAAAGAGAGAGAAGAAGCCATCTAGCTAATAACTATGGACCCGAAGGTCTGAGGTAAACTACTTACACATCATCGGAGAGGCTATGGTGTTGATGTAGAAGCCCTCCGTGATCAATGCCCCCTCCGGCAGGACGCCGGAAAAGGCCCCAAGATGGGATCTCACGGGTATAGAAGGTTGCGGCGGTGGAATTAGGTTTTTGTGGATGCCTCTGTTGGTTTGGGGTACGTAGGTATATATAGGAGGAAGAAGTACGTCGGTGGAGCAACATGGGCCCCACGAGGGTGGAGGGCGCGCCAAGGGGGGGGTAGGCGCGCCCCCTGCCTCGTGCTCTCCTGGTTGATTTCTTGACGTAGACTCCAAGTCCTCTGGATCACGTTTGTTCCGAAAATAACATTCCCGAAGGTTTCATTCCGTTTGGACTCCGTTTGATATTCTTTTTTCTGGGAAACACTAAAATAGGCAAAAAAAGAACAATTTGGGCTGGGCTTCCGGTTAATAGGTTAGTCACAAAAATAATAAAAAAGTGTATAACAAAGCCCATTAATCATCCAAAACAGAATATAATATAGCATGAAGCAATCAAAACTTATAGATACGTTGGAGACGTATCAAGCATCCCCAAGCTTAATTCCTGCTCGTCCTCGAGTAGGTAAATGATAAAAACAGAATTTTTGATGCGGAATGCTACTTGGCATAATTTTCTAATGTAACCCTCTTACTTGTGGTATGAATATTCAGATCCGAATGATTCAAGATAAAAGTTTAATGTTGACATGAAAGCAATAATACTTCCAGCATACTAACTAAGCAATTATGTCTTCTCAAAATAACATGGCCAAAGAAAGTTCATCCCTACAAAATCATATAGTTTAGTCATGCTCCATTTTCGTCACACAAGAATGCTCTCATCATGCACAACCCCGATGACAAGCCAATCAATTGTTTCATACTTTAGTAATCTCAAACTTTTTCAACCTTCATGCAATACATGAGCGTGAGCCACGGATATAGCACTATGGGTGGAATAGAATATAATGATGGGGGTTATGTGGAGAAGACAAAAAAGGAGAAAGTCTCACATCAACGCGGCTAATCAACGGGCTATGGAGATGCCCATCGATTGATGTTAATGCAAGGAGTAGGGATTGCCATGCAACGGATGCACTAGAGCTATAAATGCATAAAAGCTCAACAAAAGAAACTAAGTAGGTGTGCATCCAACTTGCTTGCTCACGAAGACCTAGGGCATTTGAGGAAGCCCATTGTTGGAATATACAAGCCAAGTTCTATAATGAAAAATTCCCACTAGTATATGAAAGTGACAAAACAAGAGACTCTCTATCATGAAAATCATGGTGCTACTTTGAAGCACAAGTGTGGAAAAAAGGATAGTAGCATTGTCCCTTTTTATTTTCTCTTTTTTTGGGCCTCCTTTTTTTTATTTGGCCTTTCCCTTTTTTTAATGGGACAATGCTCTATGAATGATGATCATCACACTTCTATTTATTTACAACTCAATGATTACAACTCGATACTAGAACAAGGTATGACTCTATATGAATGCCTCCGGCGGTATACCGTGATAGGCAATGAATCAAGAGTGACATGTATGAAAAATTATGAATGGTGGCTTTGCCACAAATACGATGTCAACTACATGATCATGCAAAGTAATATGACAATGGTGAACGTGTCATGATAAACGGAACGGTGGAAAGTTGCATGACAATATATCTCGGAATGGCTATGTAAATGCCATAATAGGTAGGTATGGTGGCTGTTTTGAGAAAGATATAAGGAGGTTTATTTGTGACAGAGCGTATCATATCACGGGGTTTGGATGCACCGGCGAAGATTGCACCAACTCTCAATGTGAGAAAGGGCAATGCACGGTACCGAAGAGGCTAGCAATGATGGAAGGGTAAGAGTGCATATAATCCATGGACTCAACATTAGTCATAAAGAACTCACATACTTATTGTAAAAATCTACAAGTCATCAAAAACCAAGCACTACGTGCATGCTCCTAGGGGGATAGATTGGTAGGAAAATACCATCGCTCGTCCCCGACCGCCACTCATAAGGAAAACAATCAAAGAACACCTCATGTTTCAAATTTGTAACATAACGTTTACCATACGTGCATGCTACGGGACTTGCAAACTTCAACACAAGTATTTCTCAATTTCACAACTACTCAAGTAGCACAAGTTTAATATCACTGCCTCCATATCTCAAAACAATCATCAAGCATCAAACTTCTCTTAGTATTCAACACACTCATAAGAAAGTTTTTACTAGTCTTGAATACTTAGCATATTAGGATTAATTTTCCTATTTAAGCAAATTACCATGCTGTTTAAGACTCTAAAAATAATATAAGTGAAGCATGAGAGAATAATAGTTTCTATAAAACAAAACCACCGCCGTGCTCTAAAAGATATAAGTGAAGCACTAGAGCAAAAACTATATAGCTCAAAAGATATAAGCGAAGCGCATAGAGTATTCTAATAAATTCCGAATCATGTCTGTCTCTCTCAAAAGATGTGTACAGCAAAGATGATTGTGGTAAACTAAAAAGAAAAGAATCAAATCATACAAGACGCTCCAAGCAAAACACATATCATGTGGTGAATAAAAATATAGCTCCAAGTAAAGTTACCAATGGAAGTAGACGAAAGAGGGGATGCCTTCCGGGGCATCCCCAAGATTTGGATTTTTGGTGTCCTTAGATTATCTTGGGGTGCCATGGGCATCCCCAATCTTCGGCTGTTGCCACTCCTTGTTCCATAATCCATCTAATCTTTTACCCAAAACTTGAAAACTTCACAACACAAAACTTAACAGAAAAACTCGTGAGCTCCTGTTAGCGAAAGAAAACAAAACATCACTTGAAGGTACTGTAATCAATTAATTCTTTATTTATATTGGTGTTAAACCTACTGTATTCCAACTTCTCTGTGGTTTACAAACTATTTTACTAGCCATAGATTCATCAAAATAAGCAAACAACACACAAAAAACAGAATCTGTCAAAAACAGAACAGTCTGTAGTAATCTAACGCAAACTTCTGGAACTCCAAAAAATCTACCAAAGTAAGACGACCTAGAAAATTTGTTTATTGATCATCAGCAATTGGAATCAGTATTTTATCTCGTTCGAGTGATTTTTAACAATTGTTTTCGTGAACAGAAAGTTTCTGGAATTTTCAGCAAGATCAAATAATTATCATCCAAGAAGATCCTATAGGTTTAACTTGGCACAAACACTAATTAAAATATAAAAACAAATCTAACCAGAGGCTAGATCAAAGATTTATTCCTAAACAGAAGCAAAAAGAAAAAAAAACTAAAAATAAATTGGGTTGCCTCCCAACAAGCGCTATCGTTTAACGCCCCTAGCTAGGCATAAAAGCAAGGATAGATCTAGGTATTGCCATAATAATAGGATAGATCACGAAAACTCATTTCATATTCTCTACGTTCAGCAGCAATTTTTCTTTGAGGCAAGCAAAAGTAATCAAAAGGGCTAAATTTAATGGGACAAGAGTCCCCAAGATCAATTTGGGAGGTATAGGTTCCTCCTTCGGCCCTTCATGTTGCACAACCAATTCATCATTATAAGCATTCTTCTGACAGGACTTTGTGAGCCTATACTCGAGACAATATCCTAGCTCATTGTTTCGGATAGCAAAATCATTATTAAGTTCAGAAATTCTATCAACTAGAACATTGGTAGGAACCCTTTTTCTAAGGTTTTCATTAAAAGCAACATAGTCTAGAGATTGAAAACGCATTATTTCCTCATGATCAAAGAGGATTGCCTCTATGGGAGGACGGCCAGTGTCCACCCTATAGTGCGCAAAGATTTCTTTGGCCTCCTTTATTATAAATCTGAATTCCTGAGCCAAGAAAATAGTAGCGGCACGCTTAACAGAAGAATGCTCAATATTAGAAAATTCTAAGAAAATCCTTTGTATGCAAGGATGCATGTGCATAAATTATCTTTCAAGTTCAACCACAAGCATGGCGATAGCGTCCGCAAGACTACTAGTTCTATGGAGAATAGAACTACCCATACAAGGCAAAGCACCGCCACAAGTAAAGAAATCTTGAATAACTCCTTTTCCAATGATATTACCGCTACCGATTCGGAATTTTTTTGTATGTAAGATAGGGGGTTCTTCAGCAAGAGCATCTGAATTTTGCATGTTATTATTATTGTCCATATCGGCAATAATTTCCCCAATTTCAGACATAATGTCAGAAAATAAAAGGAGCAAGCGAAGGAGGCGAACGAAAAGAGAGGGTGAATAAAATGACAAGGGTGAAGTGGGGGAGAGGAAAACGAGAGGCAAATGGCAAATAATGTAATGCGTGAGATAAGAGTTTGTGATGGGTACTTGGTATGTTGACTTTTGCATAGACTCCCTGGCAACGGCGCCAGAAATCCTTCTTGCTACCTCTTGAGCACTGCGTTGGTTTTCCCTTGAAGAGGAAAGGGTGATGCAGTAAAGTAGCGTAAGTATTTCCCTCAGTTTTTGAGAACCAAGGTATCAATCCAGTAGGAGGCCACGCTCAAGTCCCTCGCACCTACACAAACAAATAAAAACCTCACAACCAATGCAATAAAGGGGTTTTCAACCCTTCACGGTCACTTACGAAAGTGAGATCTGATAGATATGATAAGATAATATTTTTGGTATTTTTATAATAAAGATGCAAAGTAAAATAAAAGGCAATAAAAATAGCTAAGTGTTGGAAGATTAATATGATGGAAAATAGACCCGGGGGCCGTAGGTTTCACTAGTGGCTTCTCTCAAGAGCATAAGTATTACGGTGGGTGAACAAATTACTGTTGAGCAATTGATAGAATTGAGCATAGTTATGAGAATATCTAGGTATGATCGTGTATATAGGCATGACGTCCGTGACAAGTAGACCGACTCCTGCCTGCATCTACTACTATTACCCCACACATCGACCGCTATCCAGCATGCATCTAGAGTATTAAGTTCAAAAGAACAGAGTAAAGCTTTAAGTAAGATGACATGATGTATAGGGATAAACTCATGCAATATGATATAAACCCCATCTTGTTATCCTCGATGGCAACAATACAATACGTGACTTGCTGCCCCTGCTGTCACTGGGAAAGGACACTGCAAGATTGAACCCAAAGCTAAGTACTTCTCCCATTGCAAGAAAGATCAATCTAGTAGGCCAAATCAAACTGATAATTCGAAGAGACTTGCAAAGATAACCAATCATACATAAAAGAATTTAGAGAAGATTCAAATATTGTTCATAGATAAACTTGATCCTAAACCCACAATTCATCGGTCTCAACAAACACACCGCAAAAGAAGATTACATCGAATAGATCTCCACAAGAATCGTGGAGAACTTTGTATTGAGATCCAAAGAGAGAGAAGAAGCCATCTAGCTAATAACTATGGACCCGAAGGTCTGAGGTAAACTACTCACACGTCATCGGAGAGGCTATGGTGTTGATGTAGAATCCCTCCGTGATCAATGCCCCCTCCGGCAGGACGCCGGAAAAGGCCCCAAGATGGGATCTCACAGGTACAGAAGGTTGCGGCGGTGGAATTAGGTTTTCGTGGATGCCTCTGTTGGTTTGGGGGTACGTAGGTATATATAGGAGGAAGAAGTACGTCGGTGGAGCAACATGGGCCCCACGAGGGTGGAGGGCGCGCCAAGGGGGGGTAGGCGCGCCCCCTACCTCGTGCTCTCCTGGTTGATTTCTTGACGTAGACTCCAAGTCCTCTGGATCACGTTTGTTCCAAAAATAACATTCCCGAAGGTTTCATTCCGTTTGGACTCCGTTTGATATTCTTTTTCTGGGAAACACTGAAATAGGCAAAAAAAACAATTTGGGATGGGCCTCCGGTTAATAGGTTAGTCCCAAAAATAATAAAAAAGTGTATAACAAAGCCCATTAATCATCCAAAACAGAATATAATATAGCATGAAGCAATCAAAAATTATAGTTACGTTGGAGACGTATCTTGCCTCAAGGCGGGTTGCGCCTGAATCTTCTGGCGTGGAGTGCGCTTATGAGACCTGTGTGGTGGGGGCGACCTGCGCCGAATGAACGTCTGGAGGCTGTCGAATGAGAAGACCGAACACCAAGGACCCCAGGAGGTGACATGAACGGTGCCGGCCCGCCAGATAGAGCTCATTCATTGGGTTTACCGACGCTGCAGGGACGTACATAAGCACAGACGCCGTGCCCAGTCTTCTCATGCGACAATCCCATAGAAAGACACCCGACATGTGGCTCCCGTGATGGAGAAGCGCCGAACTATGGTTGTATGAACCGGGTCGCATGCCCTTACTTGTTCACTCACAGTTAGCTCATGCGAGAACAAGGCACCAAGGACCCCGGGAGGTGACGCACACGGGAGCTGGCCGCGGGATAGAGCTCGGTCGCTTGGGTTTAGCGACGCTGCAGGGACGGACCCAAGCACAGATGTCGTGCCAGACCTTAATCGTGACGCAGTCGTGGGCGGGTTTCTGAGGGCGCAGCGACATTCATGGTGGCGAAGCACCAGACATGGAGCTTGAAATACTTATGAAATTCATAAAAAGGGAGAGCCAGTTCCGCCAAATGTCGGATTCAGGGCTCCGCAGACCCAAGAAGGTTTGAAATCTAGGGTGTGTGCGAAGATCCGCTCCTATCCTAATCTCAAGCTCACCACCTCACAGCCCAAGCTTGACGAGTACGCGCGAGCGGGGAAGAAGATGAACATGGCAGTTTACCCAGGTTCGGGCTACCTTCCAGTGTAAAACCCTACTCGTGCTTTGTGGTGGATTGGCCTCACGAGGAGGTTAAAGATGAACTAGTACAGGGGATGAGCAGCCTCACGAGGGCTTAAGAAGTGAGGGTGGGATGGATCCGATCCTCCTCTATGGTGGAGGCTAACCCATATTATAGTGGCCTTGGTCCTCTTCCCTCGAAACTTAGGCGAGAAAGGATCCCACAACGGCCAATTTGAAAGGGGACAAGTAGTACATCTTATCCTGAGGAAAGGTGGTCTTTGCCTGCAAAGCTTCTGGCCGTGACGCAATAGTGGGCTTGGCGATGACATCCATCCTACCGAGCTCGTGGTCTTGGTCTTATTGCACCAGAATGGAAACCTTTGGGGTATTCCTTGGGAACCCGCGCTCGTCCTTGTCTCCTTAGCACCAAAGAGGAAACTGCCTCATCTGCGCCCGCTGGTGCCCGCCTGGCCTGGGTCGTCATGGCCGATGTCATCGCGGCCTCGTGTGGCTGGGTGCCTGCATAGAAATCTCCGCTCCACGGGAGGCAGACTCGGAGAGCTGCTCCTCTGTAGGTCTTGGCATCGCCCGCCTCACGAGGCCGGGGGGCCCTCACGAGGTTCTTGTCCTAGGGGTCTTGCAGCTGGGCCGTACCAGGCCATCTAAGGAGCCACGCCATGGGCCGCAGGCAGGCAGATCTGGGTACCCCCGATCCTAGAACGCCGATAGACATAAGGATAATAGTATTAATCCTTTTTAATTTAGGGCTCATGAATGTTGGGGAGTTTGTAAAATATCTTTTGTAGTGCCGGGTGAATATGCAAAAAAATTCTCTCTAACTTAACCACAACCATAGAAATAACATCAACATAGCAATTTGTTTTATCAAGAATTTATCCTCTAATTATGGGCATGACTCTCATGCATCAAAGTATGCGTGGATAATATTCTTCCCAATAATATTACCACTACCCACATGATAGATTTTAGTTTTAAAATTGGTGGGAGCTTTAGTTTTTGGAGGATCATGATCAAGAATGCAGGATTCAAAATTTTCTTTAAGAGTTTCACTAATGCTATCTTCACTAACACTTTAAAGAATAATTTTCTCAAATTTCGACAAGATGGCAACTTCAAGCGAGCAAACAAGCAAACAAGGAAAAAGGTGAACGAAAAATATTTTGTGTTTTTCTAAACTGGTTTAGAAGCGGGGTAGATGAAAACGAGAGGAAAATGACAAATAATGTAAATACAATAGATGATAGTTTGTGTTCACATACTTGATAGGTTTTGGTGATCTCTCCCCAGCAACGGCGACATAAATTCTTCCTGCTACTTGTGAGCTGCGTTGGGATTTCCTCGAAGAGGAGAGGATGAAGTAGTACAGTAGAGATAAGTATTTCCCTCAGTTAATAACCAAGGTTATCAATCCAGTAGGAGAACCACACAAAACCTCGTTAGCAGCACCTACACACACAAAAGCAAATACTTGCACCCAACGCAAACAAGGGGTTGTCAATCATTTGGCGGTTAATTGTGATGCGGAGCATCTATGGTCATCCCCATGGACCTACCTTCATCTCCTACGACACCACATGGACCTATGACAAGAGCTCGAGCAAGGGCTATCGAAACTAAGGTGAACTCGCTCCTCTCCAAACTAACACTTCCCACATGTGAGACATGGCTACTACCTCAAGCGAAAACTCTATGCGTGATCAGGTGTTGGATTTGGGGCTCCGCAGACCCAAGATAGATTCGAACTCTGAGGTGCGTACGAAGAGCTCAACCTCCCCAACTTGCCAACTCGACGATCTCACGGCCTAGCTCGATGAACTGAAGAGGAGCAGAACAAGGTAGTTTACCCAGGTTCGTGCCACCTTGCAGTGTAATACCCTACTCCTAGTTTGTGGTGGATTTGCCTCGAGGTGGGCTGAGGATGAACAAGTACAAAGGACGAACAACCTCAGGAGGTGTGTTCTTGTGTTAGTGTGAGCTGGTGAGGGTGTGGATCGTCTAGATCCGGATCCTTCTCTATGGTGGTGCCTAGGCTATATTTATAGTGCCCTTGGTCCTCTTCCCAAAATGAAGGCGGGAAGGGATCCAACAACGGCCAAATGCAAAGGAAGACAACTAGTACATCTTATCCTGACGAAAGGTGGTCTTCACCTGCAAAGCCGCTGGCCGTGATGCCATGGTGGGCTCGGCGATGACCCCCATCCTGCTGTCTCGGTGGTCTTGGTCTTGTAGCATGGAAATGGAAACCTTTGGTTGATCCCTCGGGACTCCGCGCCTGCGCTTGTCTCTTTTGCACCAAAGAGCAAACTTGATATACTGCGCCCGTTGGCGCCCGCCTGGCCTTGGTCGTCATGGTGTGCATCATCTGATCCTCATGAGGTGAGGCTCGCATAGGAATCTCTGCTCTTCAGGAGCCAGCCTAAGGAGGCGGCTCCTTCTGGAGGTCTTGGCATCTTCCGCCTTGCGAGGTTTGGCCCCTTGCGAGGGTCTTGTGTTGTTGGTGCTAAAGATGGGTCGTATCAGCCCGTCGATGGAACCACGCCGTGGGCCGCAGGTAGGCAAGTCTGGGTACCCCGGTTCCCAGAACGCCGATAGTAGCCCCCGGGACCAAGGCGCGCTTGGACTTGGCTTCGAGGCGAAGCCAAAGGGCATGGGCAAAGCGCCGCGGGTACCAAATGCCTGCAGCCCCGGTCGATGCATGGCGCTTGATGGGACGTGGCTGTCTCCGCTTCCCCACGTCGCATCGGCAACTGCTCGATTTGACAAGAGTTTGCATGTAAAAAGGTAATCATTACTGGGGATCGTGGAGGCCGGCGGTTGGCCTCCCTCTGGCTATAAATGGGGAGAGGGGCGAGACCCCCCGCTCATCTCCATCTTCTCGCTACCCACTCTTATTTCTTCTTCCTTGTCTCGTCGTCTTGCCGAAGGGTTCATGGCACCGATAAGGAGGTTTTCCGCGGCGGAGAAGGGAAAAGCTCGTCGGGAGGAGCTCGGGCAACTTTCGCCGAAGAAAGGCTTGGCCGCTCCCGCGACGCCGGCTGGGGGGCGGAGGTGACGCGGCCTTGGCATGAGCGGCCGCCGCCTGGCTTCCTGATCCCTCTGTACACCTACGTGCAGAGCCCTACGCGGGGGGCAATGCCTAGTGCCGCGCGGGTCCGGGTCGCAGAGGGCAGGCTGTGGCTGCACGGCCAGCCGGCTTGCGAACTCACACCGAAGGCACATCGCGTGAGATCGTGGTGTGGGTGGCAATGCCGCCATGCACGTGGATCCGGCTCCCGAGGTTCTTTGCCGAGGGGATACCGCCGTGGGGGCCCGCCGAGCTATGGTTGCAACACGCCGGGTGCTGCAGCCAAGCTACTGAAGCGGAGGTCGAGGTCGTCCCCTAGGCGACGTCTTCATGACTCGAGGACGGGGTGAGATCGCCCGCGCCTGCTGTCTGGAAGGGGCCCTCTCCATCCACTTCGAATACGAGGAGCCTCCACGCTTTTCTTCAAGGCCTTCAGCAAAGACGGCCAGCGCCTGGAGTGCTTCTCTGGAAGAGGCGGCCCACGCGGTGCTGCCACTGGTGCTGAACTTGCTCTTGGCCTTGCCAGCAGCTCCTCCAGTAGCAGCAGCGACTCCCTGAAATCCAGCAATTCTTCGGAGTCCAGCGACGATGACAGCTACGAGCCTCGAGCTCTCGCCGCGCCCGGAGTGCAGCGGCGGCGTCCGCCCGGCGTCGTCGATGACGCCCTGCGGCCGGAGTTCTTCCAGGTCCTCTTCTTTTGTTTCCCTGCGCGGAATCGTGATGGGCCCCGTGGGGGCGTTTAAGAAACTATAATGCTTTTGTCTCAATGTTATTATTCCTAGTTTGGTGTTGTGACTGTGTATCTCGCTTTGGCACGTGCTCCTTTTCGTTCTCGCGATAGCTTAGTGCTCTATGCTGACAGGACCGAGTCCCCAAGTAGGCTTCAGCCGTCGCTAGTATGCCAGGTCATGATGCCATAGTCAAGGCCAGGAGGTGAGCGGCCCGAGGTCCGGTAAGAGCCCCTGAGGCGCGATGCTCAGGAGGTCCCCTTTAGCGTGCAAGCAGCTCCCTGTAGGCCGAAAAGGGAAGCGGCATTGCCGAAGCGAGATCGTGAGAGTTGAAATACTGGCTCGTGACGTCCGCGCCGATATGTATGAGGTGACTTATCTTGGCGAACCAGTGGTGATTCCCTTGCGCCAGGCCTGACCGTGTCTTGGGGGTGGCACTTCTAGGCAGGGCTCATGTCGATCCCCCTTTTTCTGTCTCATCTAGATGTTCTACATCCTCGGGTCCCGGCCCTCGAGCGAGGCTCGGCCGCCGCTGGTATGCGAGGTCGCGATGCCGTGGTCAAGGCCAGGGGTAAGGGCTTGAGAGCCAGTAGGAGCCCTCAAGGCGCGATACTCAGGAGCCCCCCTTTAACGTGCAAGCGAATGATACGTCTCCAACGAATCTATAATTTTTTATTATTCCATGCTATTATATTACCTGTTTCGGAAGTTTAATAGGCTTTAATATGCTCTTTTATATTATTTTTGGGACTAACCTATTAACCGAAGGCCTAGTGCCAGTTTTTATTTTTTGCCTATATCAGTGTTTTGCAGAGGAATACCAAACGGAATGAAACCTTTGCGAGGATCTTTCTTGGAACAAACGCAATCCAGAAGACTTGGAGTTGAAGTCTCGAACTCCGCGAGGCGGCCACAAGGCAGGAGGGCGCGCCCAGGGGTAGGCGCGCCCCCATCCTCATGGGCCCCACGGAGCTCCACCGACGTACTTCTTTTTGCCTATATATACTCTTATACCCTAAAAACATCAAGGGGATCCACGAAACTACTTTTCCACCACTGCAACCTTCTGTACCCATGAGATCCCATCTTGGGGCCTTTTCCGGTGATCTGCCGGAGGGGGAATCGATCACGGAGGGCTTCTACATCAACACCATAGCCTCTCCAATGATGTGTGAGTAGTTTACCATAGACCTTTGGGTCCATAGTTATTAGCTAGATGGCTTCTTCCCTCTCTTTGGTTCTCAATACAAAGTTCTCCTCGATGTTCTTGGAGATCTATTCGATGTAATACTCTTTTGCGGTGTGTTTGCCGAGATCCGATGAATTGAGGATTTATGATCAAGTTTATCTATGAATAATATTTGGTTCTTCTCTGAATTCTTATATGCATGATTTGATATCTTTGCAAGTCTCTTCGAATTATCGGTTTAGTTTGGCCTACTAGATTGATCTTTCTTGCAATGGCAGAAGTGCTTAGCTATGGGTTCAATATTGCGGTGTCCTTTCCCAGTGACAGTAGGGGCAGCAATGCACGTATTGTATTGTTGCCAACGAGGATAAAAAGATGGGGTTATATCATATTGCGTGAGTTTATCCCTCTACATCATGTCATCTTGCTTAATGCGTTACTCTGTTCTTATGAACTTAATACTCTAGATGCATGCTGGATAGCGGTCGATGCATGGAGTAATAGTAGTAGATGCAGAATCGTTTCGGTCTACTTGACACGGATGCGATGCCTATATTTATGATCATTTCCTGGATATTCTCATAACTATGCACTCTTCTATCAATTGCTCGACAGTAATTTGTTCACCCACCGTAATATAAGCTATCTTGAAAGAAGCCACTAGTGATTCCTATGGCCCCCGGGTCTCTTTCTTATTATATTGCATCCTTTGATTTACATCACATCTTGTTTTATTATTTTGCAATATTTAATTTCCAATCTATACAACAAAAATACCAAAAATATTTATCTTACTATCTTTATTAGATCTCACTTTTGCGAGTGATCGTGAAGGGATTGACAACCCCTTTATCGTGTTGGTTGCAAGGTTCTTGATTGTTTGTGCAAGTACTAGATGACTTGCATTTAATCTCCTACTGGATTGATACCTTGGTTCTCAAAAACTGAGGGAAATACTTACGCTACTTTGCTGCATCACCCTTTCTTCTTCAAGGGCAAACCAACGCATGCTCAAGAGGTAGCAAGAAGGATTTCTGGCACCGTTGCCTGGGAGATCTACGCTCAAGTCAAGACATACCAAGTACCCATCATAAACACTTCTCCCTCGCATTACATTATTTCCCATTCGCCTCTCATTTTCCTCTCCCCCACTTCTAAAACGATTTTCGAAAACCCTTTGCCTTTTCTTCGCCTCTTTTCCGTTCGCCTCTTTCCGCTTGCCTCTTGTGTGCTTGTGTGTTGGATTGATTGTTTGTCACGATGGCTCAAGATAACACAAAATTATGTGACTTTTACAATACCAAAAACAATGATTTTATTAGCACTCCGATTGCTTCGATTACCGATGCTGAATCTTGTGAAATTAATGCTGCTTTGTTGAATCTTGTCGTGAAATATCAATTTTCTGGCCTTCCTAGTGAAGATGCCGCTACCCATCTAAACAACTTTGTTGATTTGTGTGATATGCAAAATAAGAAAGATGTGGATAATGACATTGTTAAATTGAAGCTATTTCCGTTTTCGCTTAGAGATCATGCTAAAACTTGGTTCTCTTCTTTGCCTAAAAATAGTATTGATTCATGGAATAAGTGCAAAGATGCTTTTATCTCTAAGTATTTTCCTCCCGCTAAGATCATCTCTCTTAGAAACGATATTATGAATTTTAAGCAACTTGATCATGAGCATGTTGCACAAGCTTGGGAGATGATGAAATTAATGATACGTAATTGCCCCACACATGGTTTGAATTTATGGATGATTATACAAAAAATTTATGCCGGATTGAATTTTGCTTCTGGAAATCTTTTAGATTCGGCCGCGGGAGGCACTTTTATGGAAATCACTTTACAAGAAGCTACTAAACTACTAGATAATATTATGGTTAATTATTCTCAATGGCACACCGAAAGATCCACTAGTAAAAATGTTCATGCAATTGAAGAGATTAGTGTTTTGAGTGGAAAGATGGATGAACTTATGAAATTGTTTGCTAATAAGAGTGTTTCTTCTAATCCTAATGATATGCCTTTTTCCACTTCGATTGAGAATAATAATGAATCTATGGATGTGAATTTTGTTGGTAGGAACAATTTTGGTAACAACGCGTATAGAGGAAACTTTAATTCTAGACCGTTTCCTAATAATTCCTCTAATAATTATGATAATTCCTACAACAACTCTTATGGAAATTTTAATAAGATGCCCTCTGATTTTGAGACTAGTGTTAAAGAATTTATGATTTCGCAAAAGAATTTCAATGCTTTCCTTGAAGAAAAATTGCTTAAGATTGATGAGATGGCTAGGAACGTGGATAGAATTTCTCTTGATGTTGATTCTTTGAAACATAGATCTATTCCACCTAAGCATGACATCAATGAGTCTCTCAAAGCCATGAAAATTTCCATTGATGAGTGCAATGAAAGAACCGCTAGGATGTGTGCTAAAAAGGATTGCATTGCGGAAGCGTGTTCTTCTAGTTTTCATGATAATAATGATGAAGATCTAGAAGTGATTGATGTAACTCCTATTAAATATTTGTTTTCCAATATGAATCTTGATAAATATGGGACTCGAGATGAATCAACTTTAGTTAAAAGGCATCCCAATGATTCGAAGTTTTCAGATCTTGATGCTAAAATTAATAAAAGTGGGATTGAAGAGGTGAAAACTTTACATAGCATTGAACCCACTATTTTGGATTTCAGGGAATTTAATTATGATAATTGCTCTTTGATAGTTTGTATTTCCTTGTTGCAATCCGTGTTAAATTCTCCTCATGCTTATAATCAAAATAAAGCTTTCACTAAACATATCGTTGCTGCTTTAATGCAGTCTTATGAAGAAAAGGTTGAACTAGAAGTTTCTATCCCTAGAAAACTTTATGATGAGTGGGAACCTACTATTAAAATTAAGATTAAAGATCATGAATGCTATGGTTTTATGTGACTTGGTTGCTAGTGTTTCCACGATCCCAAAAACTTTGTGTGATGTGCTAGGTTTTCGTGAATTTGATGATTGTTCTTTAAATTTGCATCTTGCGGATTCCACCATTAAGAAACCTATGGGAAGGATTAATAATGTTCTTATTGTTGCAAATAGGAATTATCTGCCCATAGATTTCATTGTTCTTGATATAGATTGCAATCCTACATGCCCTATTATTCTTGGTAGACATTTCCTTAGAACGATTGGTGCAATTATTGACATGAAATAAGGAAATATTAGATTCCAATTTCCGTTACGGAAAGGCATGGAACACTTTCCTAGAAATAAGATTAAATTACCTTATGAATCTATTATGAGAGCCACATATGGATTGCATACCAAAGATGATAATACCTAGATCTATTCTTGCTTTATGCCTAGCTAAGGGCGTTAAACGATAGCGCTTGTTGGGAGGCAACCCAATTTTATTTGTGTTCTTTACTTATTTGTTCATGCTTAGTAATAAATAATTCATCTATCCTCTGTTTAGATGTGGTTTTATGTTTTAATTAGTATTTGTGCCAAGTAGAACCTTTGGGAAGACATGGGTGAAGTCTTTGCAATCTTGCTGTAAAAAACAGAAACTTTTGCGCTCACGAGATTAGATGCCATTTTTACTGGAGAGTGCTTTTAGGTTGATTCTTTTGGAAGATGATTAATAGAAAAATTCCTCACGTCCACCAATTTATTTCAGAATTTTTGGAGTTCCAGATGTATTTGTTCGATACAGATTGCTACAGACTGTTCTGTTTTGACAGATTCTGTTTTTCGTGTGTTGTTTGCTTATTTTGATGAATCTATGAGTAGTATCGGGGGGTATGAACCATAGAGAAGTTGGAATAAATTAGGTTTCACACCAATATAAATAAATAATAAGTTCATTACAGTACCTTAAAGTGGTGGTTTTGTTTTCTTATAATAGCGGAGCTCATGAGATTTTCTGTTTAAGTTTTGTGTTGTGAAGTTTTCAAGTTTTTGAGTAAATATTTGATTGATTTTGGAATAAGGAGTGGCAAGAGCCTAAGCTTGGGGATGACCAAGGCACCCCAAGGTAAAATTCAAGGACAACCAAAAGCGTAAGCTTGGGGATGCTCCGGAAGGCATCCCCTCTTTCCTCTTCGTCTATCGGTAACTTTACTTGAGGCTATGTTTTTATTCACCACATGATATGTGTTTTGCTTGGAGCGTCTAGTATGATTTGAGGCTTTGCTTTTTAGTTTACCACAATCATCCTTGCTGTACACACCAGAGAGACACACATGAATCGGAATTTATTAGAATACTCTATGTGCTTCACTTATATCTTTTGAGCTAGATAATTTTGCTCTAGTGCTTCACTTATATCTTTTTAGAGCATGGTGGTGGTTTTATTTTATAGAAATTATTGATCTCTCATGCTTCCCTTATATTATTTTGAGAGTCTTTTTGAACAGCATGGTAATTTGCTTTGGGTATAAAATTAGTCCTAATATGATGGCATTCAAGATGGGTATAATAAAAACTTGCATATAGAGTGCATTCAATACTATGAGAAGTTTGATACTTGATGATTGTTTTGATATATGAAGATGGCGATACTAGAGTCGTGGTAGTTGAGTAATTGTGAATTTGAGAAATACTTGTGTTGAGGTTTGCAAGTCCCGTAGCATGCACGTATGGTAACCGTTGGGTAACAGATTTGAAGCGTGAGGTGTTTCTTTGATTGTCCTCCTTATGAGTGGCGGTCGGGGACAAGCGATGGTCTTTTCCTACCAATCTATCCCCCTAGGAGCATGGGCGTAGTGCTTGGTTTTGATGACTTGTAGATTTTTGCAATAAGTATGTGAGTTCTTTATGACTAATGTTGAGTCCATGGATTATACGCACTCTCATCCTTCCACCATTGCTAGCCTCTCTAGTACCGCGCAACTTTCGCCGGTACCATAAACCCACCATATACCTTCCTCAAAACAGCCACCATACCTACCTATTATGGCATTTCCATAGCCATTCTGAGATATATTTCCATGCAACTTCCCACCGTTCCGTTTATTATGACACGCTTCATCATTGTCATATTGCCTTGCATGATCATGTAGTTGACTTCGTATTTGTGGCAAGGCCACCATTCATAATTTTTCATACATGTCACTCTTGATTCATTGCCCATCCCGGTACACCGCCGGAGGCACTCATATAGTCATATTTTGGTCTAGTATCGAGTTGTAATCCTTGAGTTGTAAATAAATAGAAGTATGATGATCATCATTTTTAAAGCATTGTCCCGTGTGAGGAAAAAAAAAGAGAAAGGCCAAAAAAAAAGAGAAGGCCCCAAAAAAGAGAAAGGCCAAATAAAAAAGGAGAAGGCCCAAAAAATGAGAGAAAAAGAGAGAAGGGGCAATGTTACTATCCTTTTTCCACACTTGTGCTTCAAAGTTGCACCATGATCTTCATGATAGAGAGTCTCTTATTTTGTCACTTTCATATACTAGTGGGAATTTTCATTATAGAACTTTTCTTGTATATTCCAACAATGGACTTGCTCAAATGCCCTAGGTCTTCGTGAGCAAGCAAGTTGGATGCACACCCACTTAGTTTCTTTTGTTGAGCTTTCATACATTTATAGCTCTAGTGCATCCGTTGCATGGCAATCCCTACTCACTCACATTGATATCTATTGGTGGGCATCTCCATAGCCCATTAATAGACCTAGTTGATGTGAGACCATCTTCCTCTTTTTTTCTTCTCCACAACCACCATTCTATTCCACTTATAGTGCTATGTCCATGGCTCGCGCTCATGTATTGCGTGAAAGTTCAAAAAGTTTGAGAATACTAAAGTATGAAACAATTGCTTGGCTTGTGATCGGGGTTCTGCATGATTTGAGCATTTTGTGCAACGAAGATGGAGCATGGCCAAACTATGTGATTTTGTAGCGATGAGCTTTCTTTGGCTATGTTATTTTGAGAAGACATAATTGCTTTGTTATATGCTTGAAGGATTATTATTTTTATGTCAATATTAAACTTTTGTCTTGAATCTTTCGGATCTGAACATTCATGCCACAATAAAGAAAATTACATTGAAAATTATGTTAGGTAGCATTCCACATCAAAAATTCTGTTTTTATCATTTACCTACTCGAGGACGAGCAGGAATTAAGCTTGGGGATGCTTGATACGTCTCCAACGTATCTATAATTTTTGATTGTTCCATGCTATTATATTACCTATTTTGGATGTTTAATGGGCTTTAATATGCTCTTTTATATTATTTTTGCGACTAACCTATTAACCGAAGGCCCAGTGCCAGTTTCTGTTTTTTTTCTATTTTAGTGTTTTGCAGAAAAGGAATACCAAACGGAATGAAACCTTCGCGAGGATCTTTCTTGGAACAAACGCAATCCAGAAGACTTGGAGTTGAAGTCTGGAACTCCGCGAGGCGACCACGGGGCAAGAGGGCGCGCCCCCGCCCTCATGGGCCCCACGGAGATCTACCGACATACTTATTTCGCCTATATATACCCTTATACCCTAAAAACATCAAGGGGAGCCACGAAACCACTTTTCCACCACCGCAACCTTCTGTACCCGTGAGATCCCATCTTGGGGCCTTTTCCGGCGATCTGCTCGAGGGGGAATCGATCACGGAGGGCTTCTACATCAACACCATAGCCTCTCCGATGATGTGTGAGTAGTTTACCACAGACCTTCAGGTCCATAGTTATTAGCTATATGGCTTCTTCTCTCTCTTTGGTTCTCAATACAAAGTTCTCCTCGATGTTCTTGGAGATCTATTCGATGTAATACTCTTTTGCGGTGTGTTTGCCTAGATCCAATGAATTGTGGATTTATGATCAAGTTTATCTATGAATAATATTTGGTTCTTCTCTGAATTCTTATATGCATGATTTGATATCTTTGCAAGTCTCTTCGAATTATCGGTTTAGTTTGGCCTACTAGATTGATCTTTATTGCAATGGGAGAAGTGCTTAGCTTTGGGTTCAATCTTGCGGTGTCCTTTCCCAGTGACAGTAGGGGCAGCAAGGCACGTATTGTATTGTTGCGATCGAGGTTAAAAATATGGGGTTTATATCATATTGCTTGAGTTTATCCCTCTACATCATGTCATCTTGCTTAATATGTTACTCTGTTCTTATGAACTTAATACTCTAGATGCATGCTGGATAGCGGTCGACGTGTGGAGTAATAGTAGTAGATGCAGAGTCGTTTTGGTCTACTTGACACGGACGTGATGCCTATATTCATGATCATAGCCTAGATATTCTCATAACTATGCGCTCTTCTATCAATTGCTCGGCAGTAATTTGTTCACCCACTGTGATATATGCTATCTTGAGAGAATCCACTAGTGAAATCTATGGCCCCCGGGTCTCTTTCTTACTATATTGCATCTCTTTTATTTACATCACATCTCGTTTTACTATTTTGCAATATTTACTTTCCACCTATACAACAAAAATACGAAAAATATTTATCTTACTATCTTTATTAGATCTCACTTTTGCGGGTGACCGTGAAGGGATTGACAACCCCTTTATCGCGTTGGTTCAAGGTTATTGATTGTTTGTGCAAGTACTAGGTGACTTGCGTGTAATCTCCTACTGGATTGATACCCTGGTTCTCAAAAACTGAAGGAAATACTTATGCTACTTTGTTGCATCACCCTTTCCTCTTCAAGGGAAAACCAACACATGCTCAAGAGGTAGCAGCGAATTGCGTGAAAAAGGAGTGGCCGGCGGGGCCGCTCGTAGTCTGGATCCGGAGGTTCCTGCGAGTTAGTCGGTGAAGGAGATCATAACACACAGCTGTGCTTGCTGTCCTGCCGTAGATCTTTCCGCAATAAAATGAAGGCACTGAGGACCTGGTGAGGTGACGTGTGCGGGGTAGGCCACGAGTCAGAGCTCGATCTCTCAGATTTATCAGCGCTGCAGGGACGGACCCGAGCACGGGCGCTGTGCCAGCAGCCCGTTGGCGGGACGAGTAAACGGCGGGTCGGCAATGCACGGAGGCCGCGAAGGGCGATGAAGCACCGGACAGGCAGGTGATAATCATAAAGCAACTCAAGAAAGGGTAAGGCCAGTTCTGATAGATGCAAATAACAATACATGCCGTAGGGACGGACCCACACGGCTAGGGGATAATGCAGCCCGAGGGGCGCCCCCAACTGAAAAAACCAAAAAGCCTCACCTGGCACCAGTGCTGAAGAGATGTTGGAGTAGCTGAAGATGCAAGCTGCAGAAGTCGCTCCTCAAGAGTCGTCCGGGTCCTGAACCTTGTGAGGCTCTAGAGGCTCGGGGGGCTCGCGAGGATTCGGCGCCACCTCCGATAGGATCGCCTGGCGCCTGGCCTGATGAGCCGCCAGGATGTCCCGCATGTGGCGTTGGTGCGTGGCAGCCCTGTTCAGCAAACCGAAAGGAAGAGAGGCTCCGACGAACCCCTACCTGGCGCGCCAAATGTCGGATTCGGGGCTCCGCAGACCCAAGAAAGATTCGAACTCTAGGGTGCATGCAAAGAACTCAACCTCCCCAGCCTTCCAACTCGACGATCTCACGGTCTAGCTCGAAGAACTGAACAGGAGCGGGACAAGGCAGTTTACCCAGGTTTAGGCCACCTTGCGGTGTAATACCCTAGTCGTTCTTTGTGGTGGATTTGCCTCAAGGTGGGCTGAGGATGAACTAGTACAAAGGAAGAACAACCTCAGGAGGTGTGTTCTTGTGTTTGTGTGATCTGGTGAGGGTGTGGATCGTCTGGATCCGGATCCTTCTCTATGGTGGTGGCTAGGCTATATTTATAGTGTCCTTGTTCCTCTTCCCAAAATGAAGGTGGGTAGGGAGCCCACAAAGGCCAAATTCGAAGGGAGACAACTAGTACATCTCATCCTGATGAAAATTGGTCTTTGCATGCGAAGCTGATGGCCGTGACGCCGTGGTGCGCTCGGCGATGACCTCTGTCCTACCGTCCTGGCGATCTTGGTCTTGTAGCATGGAAATGGAAACCTTTGGTTGATCTCTTGGGACTCCGCGCCTGCGCTTGTCTCTTTTGCACCAAAGAGGAAACCTGCTGTACTGCGCCCGCTGGCGCCCGCCTGGCCTTGGTCGTCATGGCTTGCATCATCCGATCCTCATGAGGTGAGGGCTTTGATAGGAGTCTCCGCTCCTCAGGAGCTAGCCTAAGGAGGCAGCTCCTTCTGGAAGTCTTGGCGTCATCCGCCTCGCGAGGCTTGGCCCCTCGCGAGGGTCTTGTGTGGGTGGTGCTTAAGATGGGCCATACCAGGCCGTCGATGGAGCCACGCCATGGGCAGCATGTAGTCAAGTCTGGGTACCCCGGTTCCCAGAACGCCCACATCAGTCACTTAGAGGGAAGCCATGGAGCAACTACACTCAACAACCAAGACGGCGAGGACACCGAGCGCAAGGACCAAGAGAAGAAGCTGCCTGAAGTTGACAGGCACCGGACGACCGGCCCCCGTCGGACGTCCGACCCCTGGAGGCCTCACCAGCCAGAAGGCCCAGCCAGAGAGCGTTACAGTGTCCGGACGACCGACGAGGACGGGACGACCGACATCCTCCATCCACCGGACGACCGGCCCCCACCGGAAATCCGACTCCTATGGGTCAGAGCCAATACGCCAGAAGTCCGAGACGAACCAGACGACCGACGCCTCGGACTTCCGAAGCCGACCTGAAATCCGACGCCAAGCCACCCGAGCCAAAACGCTGGACATCCGACAAGTACCGGATGACCGGACCCTTACGAGCCATCGGACGTCCGGTAGATGTCGGACGAGTGACGCCTGTGTGCGCACAGAGCCTAGGGCCGAGGCCCACGTACCCCTTCACCCCCTAGACTATAAATATTCCTCCTACTCCCTCTTTCTAGGGTTAGCATTGGTTTAGCTCATACTAGAGATAGAGCTTTGCTCATCCATTTGGTTCTACTCCTCAGAGAGACCACGACCTCTTCACAGAAGATCCATCCTTGGATTCAAGACCCCTCATGGGAATACCTCCTCACAGAGAAGAACTACCGCCTCTTGTATCATCCTTTGTTGCATTTGGATCTTGTATCACTCTTTATACTCATGGATCTCGCACATGTGTGATTGTTCTCATTGATGAGTGTTTTTCCCTCGTGTTCCTCGTGTTCTTCGTAGGATTCCCTCCATTTCGTGAAAGATCGGCCCTAGGGTTTCCACCCTATATCATCTTGGTATCATGAGCCTAGGTTGATCACGAATTTGGAGCCCCTACCCCTTGTTTTCTAGCCTAACTTTGTTGATTGTGTCCCAATTTCGAAAATTCCCCACCAAAAATAGCCCCAAATGTTTTTTGTGTTTTTTGGTTTTGATGAAGTTTTGTTGGATTTGATCCGTGGATTTCGTGTGTAGCAGGTAGATCTAGCTTTCCCCCATCATTTCCCCCTTTTCCATCCACAAATTCGTCCATTTTTGATCACATTTTGCCCCTCTACCATGAACCCTAGAGTTCAACCCGTGCCCGAAATCGCCCAGGCACCGGACGTCCGACAGATACCGGACATCCGACAGCCAATGGTCGTCTGACCCAGACCGGACGCCCGATGAACCCTGACGAACCTAAACTTTGTTCAGTCCCACCGATCCATTTCCACTTCTGCATACACACTCCCACAACACTACACCTTCCGCTCCACCTATCCAATACCCAAACATAGAAACTCCGCAAATCACCACCGCTTTCCGCAACCACCATCGCTTACCCTCCGCCAACTACGACAATTTTGACACATTTTGTTTTGAGAATTTGAGTTGTGGTTCCTGTTTCCTATCGTGTTTCGGCTACATAGGGACGGTTCGACTTAGACATCACCAGCGCTCATCTTCACCCCGGACTCGTCATCGACAATGACCACTTCACAGTTTTGATACTCTCGACCGTCAGGAAGGACGGTAACTTCGACAACACCTTTGTGTAATCCTTGCCATCGCATTGATAACCCCGTAGCCATTTTGCGTACCTTTCCTATCGAGACTAGCCATTGAGTATTACCGGCAATGTTACTTGTGAACATTAGTGGTCATTGCATATATCACATCACATTGGTGTACATATATTGGTTTCATGAAGTTTTGCATAAGAGTCAAAAGAAAGAGCTCAAAAGAGAAAAAAGCCAAACAAGCTTTTAAGCAAGAGCAAAAGATAAGCAAAGAGGTTTTAAGCAAGAACAATAGCATCATAATACATTAAGATTGTCATACTCGATCATCTTGGATCATATCATCGGAACACCATACATATAGCATACTTGGGATAGAAGTCGTTGCATTTTGCTTAGTAGGTTGTGCACAAGTCTCGCATTCGCCTATTGTGCAATCGCGCTAGCATCTCTCTAGTGTTGTGCAACAAGACCATTTTCTGTGGATTCCAAAT
The DNA here is from genome assembly GCF_018294505.1 of Triticum aestivum. Lineage (NCBI taxonomy): Eukaryota > Viridiplantae > Streptophyta > Magnoliopsida > Poales > Poaceae > Triticum > Triticum aestivum. The sequence continues at coordinate 177,538,180 of NC_057805.1, read as the reverse complement.
TTTGGCTCATTCCTTGGTTGCGCAACCCCATCTATCTATCCGTGTGTGTGTTTCCGTGTAACATATCTTGCTATTGTTCTACTTGTTGCATTTACAAATTTGCGATTTTTTTTAAGATTATTGAATCTTACTAACATTGGCATCAAATTTTGTTCCACCATCCTCACCAAGATCCACCAAAGGTTTTATTTGTGTAGGTGTGAGAGATTGACGAGATACGCCAACTGTGCTATTTCCTTGTTACATCATTGAGTGATCTTTGATCCATTCTCAACATCGGTCAAGGTACATTTGGTATAGTTATTCTCTCTTCCTACTCATACATTTACTTGGAATGATGGATAAGCCAACTACTTCTACCAACCCACTCTTCATCAAGCAAGACGAGGACCCGAACTCCTACGTCACCAAGAACCACCTCTTCGGCGCACAGAGAGCTTCACATCAAGAACAACAAGCATGGAGCGATCTAATCGACTACTTCGCCTCTGATTTGCGACACTCCGAGAAACGTACAAGAGATTACTTCGACAACAAGCTCGACGAACAAAAACAAGAAAGCAATGCACGAATGGACGAGATTCGTGCCTTGTTGGTCAACCTCTCTTCTACCACTTCGTCATATTCAAGATGGAGCCACTCGAGTCGACATTCCTCCGACACCATCTCCGGCTCAAGTACACCGACATCGAACACTCTTCGTCGAGCCGCCCGCTAAGACCGTCAAGCAAAACACAATCCTCTACACGGCAATGATCCACAAGAACAACTCGACGAGCAAGAACATCGGCGTCGTCAAAGTCAAGCTAGCCTTGAGCAAGCACAAGAAAGGCCACGCCAACGCCAACAAGTGGAAGAGCAAGAACACCAATGCTAACCAAATGCAAGAGTGACAACGCCAACATCAAGATGAGCAAGACGCTGATGCTCTCTGTCAACAACAACAACAACGACAAGCCCTTGAGGCGCAAAATGCCCTCCGTGAAACCAATCGTGTCGTTGCTGCCCGCAACCGATGTGTTCCTGAAGAATAAGAAGTGCTTCGTGAGGAAGTACAAGGACGACGACATCATGCACGATTGCAACGACAAGTTCCACAAGTTCCTGCACAAGCTAGAGAAGAACAACAAGCTCAACACGAACCACAAGTTCGCCAAGAGAAACAAGACAATGGGAATCCTCTACGCCAAGAGCAACTTGAGGGTGACAATCCTCCACGTCAAGGGCATCATCACTCACGACCCAACACAAGGAAGAGCAACACTACGGCAAACTCACGTTCACGATGCCCAAGTTCTCCAAAAGCAAAGACCCCGAAGGGTACCTTTCATGGGCATTGAAGGTTGTAACACCCCATTTGTAACACCTTCCCATTTTGGCATGTATCCAACTTTGTTCATGACCTAATTCCATGTGGGTCTATCCTTGTTGGCTTCATTTTGTTTTGCTTTGTTATTTTACCTATTGCATTGTCTTTTCATTTCTTGTTATATTTTCTCTATGCCATCATATCTTGCATTATGGTCATATCAAGTATTGCATTCTTCTCATGTCATATTGCACATCCATCCTCATCATGTCATACCATGCCATCTTCATCATCATTCCCCCCCTCATCTCTCTACCTATTCCTTTTCCTTATTTTGGCAAGCCACATTATTTGGCCTCAAATAATGTTCAACTTTTCCCCAATATTCTAGCACCATGTCCTAGACCCCTCTGCCAAATTTCACCTCATTTGAAGTTCTTTTGGTTGGGTTCAAAAATGCCTCAAGTTTGAATATAATCCAAACTTGTTTTATTTTTCTACCTCTAAAAATTCCTGAAGCAATTTTATCAAATGGTGTATAATTTCAGGAGTCGATGGGTATATTGATGCCTCGCAGCGCAACACAACCACCCCACATACAGGGGCTCCTTCAACCTCCTGTACGGCGCACATCCGAGCAAGCCACATCGACAACCCGGTGGTTTGACGGCCGTCCAGCGCCCTAGAGGTCTATAAAACTCATCCTAGCCCTAGTCCCAACCTCCCTCGTCCACATCGACCCCTCTCCTTCCCTCGGCGCCGCCTAGGTAAGGCTCCACGCCCTGGCCGCGCCCGCCATGACCCGAGCGAGCAAGAGCTCGAGCTCGGGGTAGCCTCTTTGCCGCGCCTCCGACCCCCTCGGCCGCCTTGGAGAAGTTCGCCAAGTTCCTCTTCGTCCCCTGCCACCATGCACGCACCCCTACGGCCTCTGGATCGACCTCCCCGATCCGTCACCTTCCTCTTCTTCATGGACACGAAGACCTCCATGTTCCGCGCGCCCTCGCGTCGTCTCTGCAGTGCCTTCTGTCCCGTCTTCATGTCCTGTAGGCACTAGGTGAGCAGGCAGGTGCATCTCCTTCCTCCTCCCCATTGTCAGATTCCTCCTGTGCGTGTCACTCGCATCATGCCGTTGCCGTGCTCTCCGTGCTCCGTCCGAAGCTTCAGTATTTTTGTGTGTGTGTTGTTGTTTATCTTGTCCCATGATCCGTCCATGCACACACACGCCCCTGCTCGTGCACCACGCCCTGCTCGCTCCCTGTAGTTCGCCTCGCTTCGCCTACGCTTCGCCTTGTTGTGCCTCGCCGCCATGTCAGCAAGCGGTTGCACGCGCACTCGCACTCTCACAGTAGCTTCGCTTGCAGACGCGCACCCACACCACTTTTCCGCACATCCGCCGACCCTCTGTTGCTGCTAACCTCGTCATGCTTGCTCGCTGCATCGCCGGCGAGATCACCGCACGTCCAGGAGCAAAATATCGGCCTTCTTGCGTTAGTTCAAAATGAATCAGGCGCCCATTTAGACATGAAAGCTCGTCTAGCTTATTGGTGAGCGCACTTGTCTGAATTCAGGAGGTCCTGGGTTTGATCCCCCAGACGCCCCTTTTTACATTATTTTTCTTCCTTAATTTTTCCACGGTGCTTTGCCCTGTGCCTATGACAACCAAGACCCACCTGTAATCCCCTAGCACCCTCCTCCTTTTTATCTTATTCTCACTTAGTAATCCCAGCGAAATTCCATTTCTGGAATATGCTAGTTTTCCATTTCGGGCCATGTCCAATTTTGGTCATTCCAAATCTGGCAGTTTTCCAATTCTGTAAATATCCATTTCTGGCAGCATTTCACTTAATGCAATTGTGATCATTTCTCTACACTAACCTCAACATATCATATATGTTTTTGGGTTAGAAAAATCCAATGAATCCATTGGTGGCATCCATTTCTGCATTTGATCAAGTTTGCACACATGTCATTTTTACATTATATTGTTGTACTGTCATTTTTGTGTCAATAAATTCATATATGCTATGACGTTGTTTTGCACATGAACAACTTCATTCTCAAGTCTACTTGATGCTAGATTTATTTCGTGCCACATAGTGCAATGTGATAAGTTCCAAAAGCTTGCAAACATGCCTACATGAATCTGTTTCTGCCATGTCGTGCTTATTTTGCTAAGCCTTAAACTGTCATTATAACTTATCATTTTGCATTGATGCTATCATGATATCTGTAGATCTTTGGAACAAGTTCAGTAAGGGAGTTTTGTTAAGTGCATTTAGTACTAGCATGTCATGCTCTTTTTTCCTATAATATGTTCCTGTAGCATATAGTATACTAGTCCTAAACATCGCTATGTGAATCTGTTTTGCCTTGTTCAGTGAATTTCTGCCAAGTATGTAAAACTGTTATCATTTGCATTTTTTCCATGCTGTTTTAAAGATGTTCTAGTGAATTTTAGCAGTAGCTCAGTAATCATGTTTTGTAGTTCCTGACATGTACTTCAATTCCTTTGCATTCATTTCATTGTTGCTATGTTGTAGCATATATAAACTTTGCATCCAAGTTGCCATGTTGTTGTTTTCAATAGCTTGCATTGTATATGGACTTGCTTGTCATTTTCAAACCGTGCATCCGTTTCCGGTGATATTTATATCAATTCCAACCCAAATCTTCCGATCTATCTAGTGGCATGCTTGGGTTACCAAGATTGTGCCATGTTCATTGTTTCTCCTTCCGTCTCGAATGCACCCCTTCTGAAACACCTCATCCGCATATGCACATCATATCTTGCATTTCATGACATGTCTTGCATCATGTTGCTTTTTACATTATTTTTCTTCCTTAATTTTTCCACGGTGCTTTGCCCTGTGCCTATGACAACCAAGACCCACCTGTAATCCCCTAGAACCCTCCTCCTTTTTATCTTATTCTCACTTAGTAATCCCAGCGAAATTCCGTTTCCGGAATATGCTAGTTTTCCATTTCGGGCCCTGTCCAATTTTGGTCTTTCCATATCTGGCAGTTTTCCAATTGTGTAAATATCCATTTCTCGCAGCATCTCACTTAATGCAATTGTGATCATTTCTCTACACTAACCCCAACATATTATATATGTTTTTGGGTTAGAAAAATCCAATGAATCCATTGGTGGCATCCATTTCTGCATTTGATGAAGTTTGCACACGTCATTTTTACATTATATTTTTGTATTGTCATTTTTGTGTCAATAAATTCATATATTTTATGATGTTGTTTGCACATGAACAACTTCTTTCTCATGTCTACTTGATGCTAGATTTTATTTCGTGCCATATAGTGCACTGTGTTAAGTAGCACAAGCTTGCAAACATGCCTACATGAATCTGTTTCTGCCATGTCATGCTTATTTTGCTAAGCCTTAAACTGTCAGTATAACTTCTCATTCTGCATTGATGCTATCATGATATCTGTAGATCTTTGGAAAAAGTTCAGTAAGGGAGTTTTCTTAAGTGCATTTAGTACTAGCATGTCATGCTCTTTTTCCTATAATATGTTCTTGTAGCATATAGTATACTAGTCCTAAACATCGCTATGTGAATCTGTTTTGCCTTGTTCAGTGAATTTCTGCCAAGTATGTAAAACTGTTATCATTTGTATTTTTTCCATGCTGTTTTAAACATGTTCTAGTGAATTTTAGCAGTAGCTCAGTAAGCATGTTTTGTAGTTCCTGACATGTACTTCAATTCCTTTGCATTCATTTTCATGTTGCTATGTTGTAGCATATATAAACTTTGCATCCAAGTTGCCATGTTGTTGTTTTCAATAGCTTGCATTGTATATGGTCTTGCTTGTCATTTTCAAACCGTGCATCCGTTTCCGGTGATCTTTATATCAATTTCAACCCAAATCTTCCGATCTATCTAGTGGCATGCTTGGGTTACCAAGATTGTGCCATGTTCATTGTTTCTCCTTCCGTCTCGAATGCACCCCTTCCGAAACACCTCATCCGCATATGGTCATCATATCTTGCATTTCGTGACATGTCTTGCATCATGTTGCTTTTTACGTTATTTTTCTTCCTTAATTTTTCCACGGTGCTTTGCCCTGTGCCTATGACAACCAAGACCCACCTGTAATCCCCTAGAACCATCCTCATTTTTATCTTATTCTCACTTAGTAATCCCAGCGAAATTCCATTTCTGGAATATGCTAGTTTTCCATTTCGGGCCCTGTCCAATTTTGGTCATTCCATATCTGGCAGTTTTCCAATTTTGTAAATATCCATTTCTGGCAGCATTTCACTTAATGCAATTGTGATCATTTCTCTACACTAACCTCAACATATCATATATGTTTTTGGGTTAGAAAAATCCAATGAATCCATTGGTGGCATCCATTTCTGCATTTGATCAAGTTTGCAAACATGTCATTTTTACATTATATTGTTGTATTGTCATTTTTGTGTCAATAAATTCATATATGCTATGACGTTGTTTTGCACATAAGCAGCTTCATTCTCATGTCTACTTCATGCTAGATTTTATTTCGTGCCACATAGTGCAATGTGATAAGTGCCACAAGCTTGCAAATATGCCTACATGAATCTGTTTCTGCCATGTCATGCTTATTTTGCTAAGCCTTAAACTGTCATTATAACTTCTCATTTTGCATTGATGCTATCATGATATCTGTAGATCTTTGGAACAAGTTCGGTAAGGGAGTTCTGTTAAGTGCATTTAGTACTAGCATGTCATGCTCTTTTTTCCTATAATATGTTCCTGTAGCATATAGTATACTAGTCCTAAACATCGCTATGTGAATCTGTTTTGCCTTGTTCAGTGAATTTCTGCCAAGTATGTAAAACTGTTATCATTTGCATTTTTTCCATGCTGTTTTAAACATGTTCTAGTGAATTTTAGCAGTAGCTCAGTAATCATGTTTTGTAGTTCCTGACATGTACTTCAATTCCTTTGCATTGATTTTCATGTTGCTATGTTGTAGCATATATAAACTTTGCATCCAAGTTTCCATGTTGTTGTTTTCAATAGCTTGCATTGTATATGGTCTTGCTTGTCATTTTCAAACCGTGCATCCGTTTCCGGTGATCTTTATATCAATTTCAACCCAAATCTTCCGATCTATCTAGTGGCATGCTTGGGTTACCAAGATTGTGCCATGTTCATTGTTTCTCCTTCCGTCTCGAATGCACCCCTTCCGAAACACCTCATCCGCATATGCACATCATATCTTGCATTTCATGACATGTCTTGCATCATGTTGCTTTTTACGTTATTTTTCTTCCTTAATTTTTCCACGGTGCTTTGCCCTGTGCCTATGACAACCAAGACCCACCTGTAATCCCCTAGAACCCTCCTCATTTTTATCTTATTCTCACTTAGTAATCCCAGCGAAATTCCATTTATGGAATATGCTAGTTTTCCATTTCGGGCCCTGTCCAATTTTGGTCATTTCATATCTGGCAGTTTTCCAATTTTTTAATATCCATTTCTGGCAGCATGTCACTTAATGCAATTGTGATCATTTCTCTACACTAACCTCAACATATCATATATGTTTTTGGGTTAGAAAAATCCAATGAATCCATTGGTGGCATCCATTTCTGCATTTGATCAAGTTTGCAAACATGTCATTTTTACATTATATTGTTGTATTGTCATTTTTGTGTCAATAAATTAATATATGCTATGACGTTGTTTTGCACATGAACAGCTTCATTCTCATGTCTACTTCATGCTAGATTTTATTTCGTGCCACATAGTGCAATGTGATAAGTGCCACAAGCTTGCAAATATGCCTACATGAATCTGTTTCTGCCATGTCATGCTTATTTTGCTAAGCCTTAAACTGTCAGTATAACTTCTCATTTTGCATTGATGCTATCATGATATCTGTAGATCTTTGGAACAAGTTCAGTAAGGGAGTTCTGTTAAGTGCATTTAGTACTAGCATGTCATGCTATTTTTTCCTATAATATGTTCCTGTAGCATATAGTATACTAGTCCTAAACATCGCTATGTGAATCTGTTTTGCCTTGTTCAGTGAATTTCTGCCAAGTATGTAAAACTGTTATCATTTGCATTTTTTCCATGCTGTTTTGAACATGTTCTAGTGAATTTTAGCAGTAGCTCAGTAATCATGTTTTGTAGTTCCTGACATGTACTTCAATTCCTTTGCATTCATTTTCATGTTGCTATGTTGTAGCATATATAAACTTTGCATCCATGTTGCCATGTTGTTGTTTTCAATAGCTTGCATTGTATATGGACTTGCTTGTCATTTTCAAACCGTGCATCCGTTTCCGGTGATCTTTATATCAATTTCAACCCAAATCTTCCGATCTATCTAGTGGCATGCTTGGGTTACCAAGATTGTGCCATGTTCATTGTTTCTCCTTCCGTCTCGAATGCACCCCTTCCGAAACACCTCATCCGCATATGGTCATCATATCTTGCATTTCATGACATGTCTTGCATCATGTTGCTTTTTACGTTATTTTTCTTCCTTAATTTTTCCACGGTGCTTTGTCCTGTGCCTATGACAACCAAGACCCACCTGTAATCCCCTAGAACCCTCCTCATTTTTATCTTATTCTCACTTAGTAATCCCAGCGAAATCCCGTTTCTGGAATATGCTAGTTTTCCATTTCGGGCCCTGTCCAATTTTGGTCATTCCATATCTGGCAGTTTTCGAATTTTGTAAATATCCATTTCTGGCAGCATTTCACTTAATGCAATTGTGATCATTTATCTACACTAACCTCAACATATCATCTATGTTTTTGGGTTAGAAAAATCCAATGAATCCATTGGTGGCATCCATTTCTGCATTTGATCAAGTTTGCAAACATGTCATTTTTACATTATATTGTTGTATTGTCATTTTTGTGTCAATAAATTCATATATGCTATGACGTTGTTTTGCACATGAGCAGCTTCATTCTCATGTCTACTTCATGCTAGATTTTATTTCGTGCCACATAGTGCAATGTGATAAGTGCCACAAGCTTGCAAATATGCCTACATGAATCTGTTTCTGCCATGTCATGCTTATTTTGCTAAGCCTTAAACTGTCATTATAACTTCTCATTTTGCATTGATGCTATCATGATATCTGTAGATCTTTGGAACAAGTTCGGTAAGGGAGTTCTGTTAAGTGCATTTAGTACTAGCATGTCATGCTCTTTTTTCCTATAATATGTTCCTGTAGCATATAGTATACTAGTCCTAAACATCGCTATGTGAATCTGTTTTGCCTTGTTCAGTGAATTTCTGCCAAGTATGTAAAACTGTTATCATTTGCATTTTTTCCATGTTGTTTTAAACATGTTCTAGTGAATTTTAGCAGTAGCTCAGTAATCATGTTTTGTAGTTCCTGACATGTACTTCAATTCCTTTGCATTCATTTTCATGTTGCTATGTTGTAGCATATACAAACTTTGCATCCAAGTTGCCATGTTGTTGTTTTCAATAGCTTGCATTGTATATGGTCTTGCTTGTCATCTTCAAACCGTGCATCCGTTTCTGGTGATCTTTATATCAATTTCAACCCAAATCTTCCGATCTATCTAGTGGCATGCTTGGGTTACCAAGATTGTGCCATGTTCATTGTTTCTCCTTCCGTCTCGAATGCACCCCTTCCGAAACACCTCATCCGCATATGCACATCATATCTTGTATTTCATGACATGTCTTGCATCATGTTGCTTTTTACGTTATTTTTCTTCCCTAATTTTTCCACGGTGCTTTGCCCTGTGCCTATGACAACCAAGACCCACCTGTAATCCCCTAGAACCCTCCTCATTTTTATCTTATTCTCACTTAGTAATCCCAGCGAAATTCCATTTCTGGAATATGCTAGTTTTCCATTTCGGGCCCTGTCCAATTTTGGTCATTCCATATCTGGCAGTTTTCCAATTTTGTTAATATCCATTTTTGGCAGCATGTCACTTAATGCAATTGTGATCATTTCTCTACACTAACCTCAACATATCATATATGTTTTTGGGTTAGAAAAATCCAATGAATCCATTGGTGGCATCGATTTCTGCATTTGATCAAGTTTGCAAACATGTCATTTTTACATTATATTGTTATATTGTCATTTTTGTGTCAATAAATTCATATATGCTATGACGTTGTGTTGCACATGAACAGCTTCATTCTCATGTCTACTTCATGCTAGATTTTATTTCGTGCCACATAGTGCAATGTGATAAGTGCCACAAGCTTGCAAATATGCCTACATGAATCTGTTTCTGCCATGTCATGCTTATTTTGCTAAGCCTTAAACTGTCAGTATAACTTCTCATTTTGCATTGATGCTATCATGATATCTGTAGATCTTTGGAACAAGTTCTGTAAGAGAGTTTTGTTAAGTGCATTTAGTACTAGCATGTCATGCTCTTTTTTCCTATAATATGTTCCTGTAGCATATAGTATACTAGTCCTAAACATCGCTATGTGAATCTGTTTTGCCTTGTTCAGTGAATTTCTGCCAAGTATGTAAAACTGTTATCATTTGCATTTTTTCCATGCTGTTTTAAACATGTTCTAGTGAATTTTAGCAGTAGCTCAGTAATCATGTTTTGTAGTTCCTGACATGTACTTCAATTCCTTTGCATTCATTTTCATGTTGCTATGTTGTAGCATATATAAACTTTGCATCCATGTTGCCATGTTGTTGTTTTCAATAGCTTGCATTGTATATGGACTTGCTTGTCATTTTCAAACCGTGCATCCGTTTCCGGTGATCTTTATATCAATTTCAACCCAAATCTTCCGATCTATCTAGTGGCATGCTTGGGTTACCAAGATTGTGCCATGTTCATTGTTTCTCCTTCCGTCTCGAATGCACCCCTTCCGAAACACCTCATCCGCATATGGTCATCATATCTTGCATTTCATGACATGTTTTGCATCATGTTGCTTTTTACGTAATTTTCTTCCTTAATTTTTCCACGGTGCTTTGCCCTGTGCCTATGACAACCAAGTCCCACCTGTAATCCCCTAGAACCCTCCTCATTTTTATCTTATTCTCACTTAGTAATCCCAGCGAAATCCCGTTTCTGGAATATGCTAGTTTTCCATTTCGGGCCCTGTCCAATTTTGGTCATTCCATATCTGGCAGTTTTCGAATTTTGTAAATATCTATTTCTGGCAGCATTTCACTTAATGCAATTGTCATCATTTCTCTACTCTAACCTCAACATATCATATATGTTTTTGGGTTAGAAAAATCCAATGAATCCATTGGTGGCATCGATTTCTGCATTTGATCAAGTTTGCAAACATGTCATTTTTACATTATATTGTTGTATTGGCATTTTTATGTCAATAAATTCATATATGCTATGACGTTGTTTTGCACATGAACAGCTTCATTCTCTTGTCTACTTCATGCTAGATTTTATTTCGTGCCACATAGTGCAATGTGATAAGTGCCACAAGCTTGCAAATATGCCTACATGAATCTGTTTCTGCCATGTCATGCTTATTTTGCTAAGCCTTAAACTGTCAGTATAACTTCTCATTTTGCATTGATGCTATCATGATATCTGTAGATCTTTGGAACAAGTTCAGTAAGGGAGTTTTGTTAAGTGCATTTAGTACTAGCATGTCATGCTCTTTTTTCCTATAATATGTTCCTGTAGCATATAGTATACTAGTCCTAAACATCGCTATGTGAATCTGTTTTTCCTTGTTCAGTGAATTTCTGCCAAGTATGTAAAACTGTTATCATTTGCATTTTTTCCATGCTGTTTTAAACATGTTCTAGTGAATTTTAGCAGTAGCTCAGTAATCATGTTTTGTAGTTCCTGACATGTACTTCAATTCCTTTGCATTCATTTTCATGTTGCTATGTTGTAGCATATATAAACTTTGCATCCATGTTGCCATGTTGTTGTTTTCAATAGCTTGCATTGTATATGGACTTGCTTGTCATTTTCAAACCGTGCATCCGTTTCCGGTGATCTTTATATCAATTTCAACCCAAATCTTCCGATCTATCTAGTGGCATGCTTGGGTTACCAAGATTGTGCCATGTTCATTGTTTCTCCTTCCGTCTCGAATGCACCCCTTCCGAAACACCTCATCCGCATGTGGTCATCATATCTTGCATTTCATGACATGTTTTGCATCATGTTGCTTTTTACGTTATTTTTCTTCCTTAATTTTTCCACGGTGCTTTGCCCTGTGCCTATGACAACCAAGTCCCACCTGTAATCCCCCAGAACCCTCCTCATTTTTATCTTATTCTCACTTAGTAATCCCAGCGAAATCCCGTTTCTGGAATATGCTAGTTTTCCATTTCGAGCCCTGTCCAATTTTGGTCATTCCATATCTGGCAGTTTTCGAATTTTGTAAATATCTATTTCTGGCAGCATTTCACTTAATGCAATTGTCATCATTTATCTACACTAACCTCAACATATCATATATGTTTTTGGGTTAGAAAAATCCAATGAATCCATTGGTGGCATCCATTTCTGCATTTGATCAAGTTTGCAAACATGTCATTTTTACATTATATTGTTGTATTGTCATTTTTATGTCAATAAATTCATATATGCTATGACGTTGTTTTGCACATGAACAGCTTCATTCTCATGTCTACTTCATGCTAGATTTTATTTCGTGCCACATAGTGCAATGTGATAAGTGCCACAAGCTTGCAAATATGCCTACATGAATCTGTTTCTGCCATGTCATGCTTATTTTGCTAAGCCTTTAACTGCCATTATAACTTCTCATTTTGCATTGATGCTATCATGATATCTGTAGATCTTTGGAACAAGTTCAGTAAGGGAGTTTTGTTAAGTGCATTTAGTACTAGCATGTCATCCTCTTTTTTCCTATAATATGTTCCTGTAGCATATAGTATACTAGTCCTAAACATCGCTATGTGAATCTGTTTTGCCTTGTTCAGTGAATTTCTGCAAAGTATGTAAAACTGTTATCATTTGCATTTTTTCCATGCTGTTTTAAACATGTTCTAGTGAATTTTAGCAGTAGCTCAGTAATCATGTTTTGTAGTTCCTGACATGTACTTCAATTCCTTTGCATTCATTTTCATGTTGCTATGTTGTAGCATATATAAACTTTGCATCCAAGTTGCCATGTTGTTGTTTTCAATAGCTTGCATTGTATATGGTCTTGCTTGTCATCTTCAAACCGTGCATCCGTTTCCGGTGATCTTTATATCAATTTCAACCCAAATCTTCCGATCTATCTAGTGGCATGCTTGGGTTACCAAGATTGTGCCATGTTCATTGTTTCTCCTTCCGTCTCGAATGCACCCCTTCCGAAACACCTCATCCGCATATGCACATCATATCTTGCATTTCATGACATGTCTTGCATCATGTTGCTTTTTACGTTATTTTTCTTCCTTAATTTTTCCACGGTGCTTTGCCCTGTGCCTATGACAACCAAGACCCACCTGTAATCCCCTAGTCCCTCCTAATTTTATCTTATTCTCACTTAGTAATCCCAGCAAAATTCCCTTTCTGGAATATGCTAGTTTTCCATTTCGGGCCCTGTCCAATTTTGGTCATTCCATATCTGGCAGTTTTCCAATTTTATAAATATCCATTTCTGGCAGCATTTCACTTAATGCAATTGTGATCATTTCTCTACAATAACCTCAACATATCATATATGTTTCTGGGTTAGAAAAAGCCAATGAATCCATTGGTGGCATCCATTTCTGCATTTGATCAAGTTTGCACACATGTCATTTTTACATTATATTGTTGTATTGTCATTTTCGTGTCAATAAATTCATATATGCTATGACGTTGTTTTGCACATGAACAGCATCATTCTCATGTCTACTTCATGCTAGATTTTATTTCGTGCCACATATTGCAATGTGATAAGTGCCACAAGCTTGCAAACATGCCTACATGAATCCGTTTCTGCCATGTCGTGCTTATTTTGCTAAGTCTTAAACTGTCAGTATAACTTCTCATTTTGCATTGATGCTATCATGATATCTTTAGATCTTTGGAACAAGTACAGTAAGGGAGTTTTGTTAAGTGCATTTAATACTAGCATGTCATGCTCTTTTTTGCTATAATATGTTCCTATAGCATATAGTATACTAGTCCTAAACATCGCTATGTGAATCTGTTTTGCCTTGTTCAGTGAATTTCTGCCAAGTATGTAAAACTGTTATCATTTTCAATTTTTCCATGCTGTTTTAAACATGTTCTAGTGAATTTTAGCAGTACCTCAGTAATCATGTTTTGTAGTTCCTGACATGTACTTCAATTCCTTTGCGTTCATTTTCATGTTGCTATGTTTTAGCATATATAAACTTTGCATCCAAGTTGCCATGTTGTTGTTTTCAATAGCTTGCATTGTATATGGTCTTGCTTGTCATTTTCAAACCGTGCATCTGTTTCTGGTGATCTTTATATCAATTTCAACCCAAATCTTCCGATCTATCTAGTGGCATGCTTGGGTTACCAAGATTGTGCCATGTTCATTGTTTGTCCTTCCGTCTCGAATGCACCCCTTCCGAAACACCTCATCCGCATATGCACATCATAACTTGCATTTCATGACACGTCTTGCATCATGTTGCTTTTTACGTTATTTTTCTTCCTTAATTTTTCCGGGGTGCTTTACCCTGTGCCTATGACAACCAAGACCCACCTGTAATCCCCTAGAACCCTCCTCATTTTTATCTTATTCTCACTTAGTAATCCTAGCGAAATTCCATTTATGGAATATGCTAGTTTTCTATTTCGGGCCCTGTCCAATTTTGGCCATTCCATATCTGGCAGTTTTCCAATTTTGTAAATATCCATTTCTGGCAGCATTTCACTTAATGCAATTGTGATCATTTCTCTACACTAACCTCAGCATATCATATATGTTTTTGGGTTAGAAAAATCCAATGAATCCATTGGTGGCATCCATTTCTGCATTTGATCAAGTTTGCACACATGTCATTTTTACATTATATTGTTGTATTGTCATTTTTGTGTCAATAAATTCATATATGCTATGACGTTGTTTTGCACATGAACAGCTTCATTCTCATGTCTACTTCATGCTCGATTTTATTTCGTGCCACATAGTGCAATGTGATAAGTGCCACAAGCTTGCAAACATGCCTACATGAATCTGTTTCTGCCATGTCATGCATATTTTGCTAAGTCTTAAACTGTCAGTGTAACTTCTCATTTTGCATTGATGCTATCATGATATCTGTAGATCTTTGGAACAAGTTCAGTAAGGGAGTTTTGTTAAGTGCATTTAGTACTAGCATGTCATGCTCTTTTTTGCTATAATATGTTCCTGTAGCATATAGTATACTAGTCCTAAACATCGCTATGTGAATCTGTTTTGCCTTGTTCAGTGAATTTCTGCCAAGTATGTAAAACTGTTATCATTTGCATTTTTTCCATGCTGTTTTAAACATGTTCTAGTGAATTTTATCAGTAGCTCAGTAATCATGTTTTGTAGTTCCTGACATGTACTTCAATTCCTTTGCGTTCATTTTCATGTTGCTATGTTGTAGCATATATAAACTTTGCATCCATGTTGCCATGTTGTTGTTTTCAATAGCTTGCATTGTATATGGACTTGCTTGTCATTTTCAAACCGTGCATCCGTTTCCGGTGATCTTTATATCAATTTCAACCCGAATCTTCCGATCTATCTAGTGGCATGCTTGGGTTACCAAGATTGTGCCATGTTCATTGTTTGTCCTTCCGTCTCGAATGCACCCCTTCCGAAACACCTCATCCGCATATGCACATCATAACTTGCATTTCATGACACGTCTTGCATCATGTTGCTTTTTACGTTATTTTTCTTCCTTAATTTTTCCACGGTGCTTTGCCCTGTGCCTATGACAACCAAGACCCACCTGTAATCCCCTAGAACCCTCCTCATTTTTATCTTATTCTCACTTAGTAATCTCAGCGAAATTCCATTTATGGAATATGCTAGTTTTCCATTTCGGGCCCTGTCCAATTCTGGTCATTCCATATCTGGCAGTTTTCCAATTTTGTAAATATCCATTTCTGGCAGCATTTCACTTAATGCAATTGTGATCATTTCTCTACACTAACCTCAACATATCATATATGTTTTTGGGTTAGAAAAATCCAATGAATCCATTGGTGGCATCCATTTCTGCATTTGAACAAGTTTGCACACATGTCATTTTTACATTATATTTTTGTATTGTCATTTTCGTGTCAATAAGTTCATATATGCTATGACGTTGTTTTGCACATGAACAGCTTCATTCTCATGTCTACTTCATGCTCGATTTTATTTCGTGCCACATATTGCAATGTGATAAGTGCCACAAGCTTGCAAACATGCCTACATGAATCTGTTTCTGCCATGTCGTGCTTATTTTGCTAAGTCTTAAACTGTCAGTATAACTTCTCATTTTGCATTGATGCTATCATGATATCTGTAGATCTTTGGAACAAGTTCGGTAAGGGAGTTTTGTTAAGTGCATTTAGTACTAGCATGTCATGCTCTTTTTTGCTATAATATGTTCCTGTAGCATATAGTATACTAGTCCTAAACATCGCTATGTGAATCTGTTTTGCCTTGTTCAGTGAATTTCTGCCAAGTATGTAAAACTGTTATCATTTGCATTTTTTCCATGCTGTTTTAAACATGTTCTAGTGAATTTTAGCAGTAGCTTAGTAATCATGTTTTGTAGTTCCTGACATGTACTTCAATTCCTTTGCGTTCATTTTCATGTTGCTATGTTTTAGCATATATAAACTTTGCATCCAAGTTGCCATGTTGTTGTTTTCAATAGCTTGCATTGTATATGGTCTTGCTTGTCATTTTCAAATCGTGCCTCCGTTTCTGGTGATCTTTATATCAATTTCTACCCAAATCTTCCGATCTATCTAGTGGCATGCTTGGGTTACCAAGATTGTGCCATGTTCATTGTTTGTCCTTCCGTCTCGAATGCACCCCTTCCGAAACACCTCATCCGCATATGCACATCATAACTTGCATTTCATGACACGTCTTGCATCATGTTGCTTTTTACGTTATTTTTCTTCCTTAATTTTTCCACGGTGCTTTGCCCTGTGCCTATGACAACGAAGACCCACCTGTAATCCCCTAGAACCCTCCTCATTTTTATCTTATTCTCACTTAGTAATCCGAGCAAAATTCCCTTTCTGAAATATGCTAGTTTTCCATTTCGGGCCCTGTCCAATTCTGGTCATTCCATATCTGGCAGTTTTCCAATTTTGTAAATATCCATTTCTGGCAGCATTTCACTTAATGCAATTGTGATCATTTCTCTACACTAACCTCAACATAGCATATATGTTTTTGGGTTAGAAAAATCCAATGAATCCATTGGTGGCATCCATTTCTGCATTTGAACAAGTTTGCACACATGTCATTTTTACATTATATTTTTGTATTGTCATTTTAGTGTCAATAAATTCATATATGCTATGACGTTGTTTTGCACATGAACAGCTTCATTCTCATGTCTACTTCATGCTAGATTTTATTTCGTGCCACATAGTGCAATGTGGTAAGTGCCACAAGCTTGCAAACATGCCTACATGAATCTGTTTCTGCCATGTCGTGCTTATTTTGCTAAGTCTTAAACTGTCAGTATAACTTCTCATTTTGCATTGATGCTATCATGATATCTGTAGATCTTTGGAACAAGTTCAGTAAGGGAGTTTTGTTAAGTGCATTTAGTACTAGCATGTCATGCTCTTTTTTGCTATAATATGTTCCTGTAGCATATAGTATACTAGTCCTAAACATCGCTATGTGAATCTGTTTTGCCTTGTTCAGTGAATTTCTGCCAAGTATGTAAAACTGTTATCATTTGCATTTTTTCCATGCTGTTTTAAACATGTTCTAGTGAATTTTAGCAGTAGCTCAGTAATCATATTTTGTAGTTCCTGACATGTACTTCAATTCCTTTGCGTTCATTTTCATGTTGCTATGTTTTAGCATATATAAACTTTGCATCCAAGTTGCCATGTTGTTCTTTTCAATAGCTTGCATTGTATATGGTCTTGCTTGTCATTTTCAAACCGTGCATCCGTTTCTGGTGATCTTTATATCAATTTCAACCCAAATCTTCCGATCTATCTAGTGGCATGCTTGGGTTACCAAGATTGTGCCATGTTCATTGTTTGTCCTTCCGTCTCGAATGCACCCCTTCCAAAACACCTCATCCGCATATGCACATCATAACTTGCATTTCATGACACGTCTCCCATCATGGTGCTTTTTACGTTATTTTTCTTCCTTAATTTTTCCACTGTGTTTTGCCCTGTGCCTATGACAACCAAGACCCACCTGTAATCCCCTAGAACCCTCCTCATTTTTATCTTATTCTCACTTAGTAATCCCGGGAAATTCCATTTATGGAATATGCTAGTTTTCCATTTCGGGCCCTATCCAATTCTGGTCATTCCGTATCTGGCAGTTTTCCAATTTTGTAAATATCCATTTCTGGCAGCATTTCACTTAATGCAATTGTGATCATTTCTCTACACTAACCTCAACATATCATATATGTTTTTGGGTTAGAAAAATCCAATGAATCCATTGGTGGCATCCATTTCTGCATTTGAACAAGTTTGCACACATGTCATTTTTACATTATATTTTTGTATTGTCATTTTTGTGTCAATTAGTTCATATATGCTATGACGTTGTTTTGCACATGAACAGCTTCATTCTCATGTCTACTTCATGCTCGATTTTATTTCGTGCCACGTAGTGCAATGTGATAAGTGCCACAAGCTTGCAAACATGCCTACATGAATCTGTTTCTGCCATGTCGTGCTTATTTTGTTAAGTCTTAAACTGTCAGTATAACTTCTCATATTGCATTGATGCTATCATGATATCTGTAGATCTTTGGAACAAGTTCAGTAAGGGTGTTTTGTTAAGTGCATTTAGTACTAGCATGTCATGCTCTTTTTTGCTATAATATGTTCCTGTAGCATATAGTATACTAGTCCTAAACATCGCTATGTGAATCTGTTTTGCCTTGTTCAGTGAATTTCTGCCAAGTATGTAAAACTGTTATCATTTGCATTTTTTCCATGCTGTTTTAAACATGTTCTAGTGAATTTTATCAGTAGCTCAGTAATCATGTTTTGTAGTTCCTGACATGTACTTCAATTCCTTTGCGTTCATTTTCATGTTGCTATGTTTTAGCATGTATAAACTTTGCATCCAAGTTGCCATGTTGTTGTTTTCAATAGCTTGCATTGTATATGGTCTTGCTTGTCATTTTCAAACCGTGCATCCGTTTCTGGTGATCTTTATATCAATTTCAACCCAAATCTTCCGATCTATCTTGTGGCATGCTTGGGTTACCAAGATTGTGCCATGTTCATTGTTTGTCCTTCCGTCTCGAATGCACCCCTTCCGAAACACCTCATCCGCATATGCACATCATAACTTGCATTTCATGACACGTCTTGCATCATGTTGCTTTTTACGTTATTTTTCTTCCTTAATTTTTCCACGGTGCTTTGCCCTGTGCCTATGACAACCAAGACCCACCTGTAATCCCCTAGGACCCTCCTCATTTTTATCTTATTCTCACTTAGTAATCTCAGCGAAATTCCATTTATGGAATATGCTAGTTTTCCATTTCGGGCCCTGTCCAATTCTGGTCATTCCATATCTGGCAGTTTTCCAATTTTGTAAATATCCATTTCTGGCAACATTTCACTTAATGCAATTGTGATCATTTCTCTACACTAACCTCAACATATCATATATGTTTTTGGGTTAGAAAAATCCAATGAATCCATTGGTGGCATCCATTTCTGCATTTGATCAAGTTTGCACACATGTCATTTTTACATTATATTTTTGTATTGTCATTTTTGTGTCAATAAATTCATATATGCTATGACGTTGTTTTGCACATGAACAGCTTCATTCTCATGTCTACTTCATGCTAGATTTTATTTCGTGCCACATAGTGCAATGTGATAAGTGCCACAAGCTTGCAAACATGCCTACATGAATCTGTTTCTGCCATGTCGTGCTTATTTTGCTAAGTCTTAAACTGTCAGTATAACTTCTCATTTTGCATTGATGCTATCATGATATCTGTAGATCTTTGGAACAAGTTCAGTAAGGGAGTTTTGTTAAGTGCATTTAGTACTAGCATGTCATGCTCTTTTTTGCTATAATATGTTCCTGTAGCATATAGTATACTAGTCCTAAACATCGCTATGTGAATCTTTTTTGCCTTGTTCAGTGAATTTCTGCCAAGTATGTAAAACTGTTATCATTTGCATTTTTTCCATGCTGTTTTAAACATGTTCTAGTGAATTTTAGCAGTAGCTCAGTAATCATGTTTTGTAATTCCTGACATGTACTTCAAATCCTTTGCATTCATTTTCATGTTGCTATGTTGTAGCATATATAAACTTTGCATCCAAGTTGCCATGTTGTTGTTTCCAATAGCTTGCATTGTATATGGCCTTGCTTGTCATTTTCAAACCGTGCATCCGTTTCCGGTGATCTTTATATCAATTTCAACCCAAATCTTCCGATCTATCTAGTGGCATGTTTGGGTTACCAAGATTGTGCCATGTTCATTGTTTCTCCTTCCGTCTCGAATGCACCCCTTCCGAAACACCTCATCCGCATCTGCACATCATATCTTGCATTTCATGACATGTCTTGCATCATGTTGCTTTTTACGTTATTTTTCTTCCTTAATTTTTCCACGGTGCTTTGCCCTGTGCCTATGACAACCAAGACCCACCTGTAATCCCCTAGAACCCTCCTCATTTTTATCTTATTCTCACTTAGTAATCCGAGCGAAATTCCCTTTCTGAAATATGCTAGTTTTCCATTCCGGGCCCTGTCCAATTCTGGTCATTCCATATCTGGCAGTTTTCCAATTTTGTAAATATCCATTTCTGGCAGCATTTCACTTAATGCAATTGTGATCATTTCTCTACACTAACCTCAACATATCATATATGTTTTTGGGTTAGAAAAATCCAATGACTCCATTGGTGGCATCCATTTCTGCATTTGAACAAGTTTGCACACATGTCATTTTCACATTATATTGTTGTATTGTCATTTTTGTGTCAATAAATTCATATACGCTATGACGTTGTGTTGCACATGAACAGCTTCATTCTCATGTCTACTTCATGCTCGATTTTATTTCGTGCCACATAGTGCAATGTGAGAAGTGCCACAAGCTTGCAAACATGCCTACATGAATCTGTTTCTGCCATGTCGTGCTTATTTTGCTAAGTCTTAAACTGTCAGTATAACTTCTCATTTTGCATTGATGCTATCATGATATCTGTAGATCTTTGGAACAAGTTCAGTAAGGGAGTTTTGTTAAGTGCATTTAGTACTAGCATGTCATGCTCTTTTTTGCTATAATATGTTCCTGTAGCATATAGTATACTAGTCCTAAACATCGCTATGTGAATCTGTTTTGCCTTGTTCAGTGAATTTCTGCCAAGTATGTAAAACTGTTATCATTTGCATTTTTTCCATGCTGTTTTAAACATGTTCTAGTGAATTTTATCAGTAGCTCAGTAATCATGTTTTGTAGTTCCTGACATGTACTTCAATTCCTTTGCGTTCATTTTCATCTTGCTATGTTTTAGCATATATAAACTTTGCATCCAAGTTGCCATGTTGTTGTTTTCAATAGCTTGCATTGTATATGGTCTTGCTTGTCATTTTCAAACCGTGCATCCGTTTCTGGTGATCTTTATATCAATTTCAACCCAAATCTTCCGATCTATCTAGTGGCATGCTTGGGTTACCAAGATTGTGCCATGTTCATTGTTTGTCCTTCCGTCTCGAATGCACCCCTTCCGAAACACCTCATCCGCATATGCACATCATAACTTGCATTTCATGACACGTCTTGCATCATGTTGCTTTTTACGTTATTTTTCTTCCTTAATATTTCCACGGTGCTTTGCCCTGTGCCTATGACAACCAAGACCCATTTGTAATCCCCTAGGACCCTCCTCATTTTTATCTTATTCTCACTTAGTAATCTCAGCGAAATTCCATTTCTGGAATATGCTA
The DNA here is from genome assembly GCF_018294505.1 of Triticum aestivum. Classification (NCBI taxonomy): domain Eukaryota; kingdom Viridiplantae; phylum Streptophyta; class Magnoliopsida; order Poales; family Poaceae; genus Triticum; species Triticum aestivum. The sequence continues at coordinate 177,516,799 of NC_057805.1, read as the reverse complement.
GTTTTCCATTTCGGGCCCTGTCCAATTCTGGTCATTCCATATCTGGCAGTTTTCCAATTTTGTAAATATCCATTTCTGGCAGCATTTCACTTAATGCAATTGTGATCATTTCTCTACACTAACCTCAACATATCATATATGTTTTTGGGTTAGAAAAATCCAATGAATCCATTGGTGGCATCCATTTCTGCATTTGATCAAGTTTGCACACATGTCATTTTTACATTATATTTTTGTATTGTCATTTTTGTGTCAATAAATTCATATATGCTATGACGTTGTTTTGCACATGAACAGCTTCATTCTCATGTCTACTTCATGCTAGATTTTATTTCGTGCCACATAGTGCAATGTGATAAGTGCCACAAGCTTGCAAACATGCCTACATGAATCTGTTTCTGCCATGTCGTGCTTATTTTGCTAAGTCTTAAACTGTCAGTATAACTTCTCATTTTGCATTCATGCTATCATGATATCTGTAGATCTTTGGAACAAGTTCAGTAAGGGAGTTTTGTTAAGTGCATTTAGTACTAGCATGTCATGCTCTTTTTTGCTATAATATGTTCCTGTAGCATATAGTATACTAGTCCTAAACATCGCTATGTGAATCTGTTTTGCCTTGTTCAGTGAATTTCTGCCAAGTATGTAAAACTGTTATCATTTGCATTTTTTCCATGCTGTTTTAAACATGTTCTAGTGAATTTTAGCAGTAGCTCAGTAATCATATTTTGTAGTTCCTGACATGTACTTCAATTCCTTTGCGTTCATTTTCATGTTGCTATGTTGTAGCATATATAAACTTTGCATCCAAGTTGCCATGTTGTTGTTTCCAATAGCTTGCATTGTATATGGCCTTGCTTGTCATTTTCAAACCGTGCATCCGTTTCCGGTGATCTTTATATCAATTTCAACCCAAATCTTCCGATCTATCTAGTGGCATGTTTGGGTTACCAAGATTGTGCCATGTTCATTGTTTTTCCTTCCGTCTCGAATGCACCCCTTCCGAAACACCTCATCCGCATCTGCACATCATATCTTGCATTTCATGACAAGTCTTGCATCATGTTGCTTTTTATGTTATTTTTCTTCCTTAATTTTTCCACGGTGCTTTGCCCTGTGCCTATGACAACCAAGACCCACCTGTAATCCCCTAGAACCCTCCTCATTTTTATCTTATTCTCACTTAGTAATCCGAGCGAAATTCCCTTTCTCAAATATGCTAGTTTTCCATTCCGGGCCCTGTCCAATTCTGGTCATTCCATATCTGGCAGTTTTCCAATTTTGTAAATATCCATTTCTGGCAACATTTCACTTAATGCAATTGTGATCATTTCTCTACACTAACCTCAACATATCATATATGTTTTTGGGTTAGAAAAATCCAATGAATCCATTGGTGGCATCCATTTCTGCATTTGATCAAGTTTGCACACATGTCATTTTTACATTATATTTTTGTATTGTCATTTTTGTGTCCATAAATTCATATATGCTATGACGTTGTTTTGCACATGAACAGCTTCATTCTCATGTCTACTTCATGCTAGATTTTATTTCGTGCCACATAGTGCAATGTGATAAGTGCCACAAGCTTGCAAACATGCCTACATTAATCTGTTTCTGCCATGTCGTGCTTATTTTGCTAAGTCTTAAACTGTCAGTATAACTTCTCATTTTGCATTCATGCTATCATGATATCGGTAGATCTTTGGAACAAGTTCAGTAAGGGAGTTTTGTTAAGTGCATTTAGTACTAGCATGTCATGCTCTTTTTTGCTATAATATGTTCCTGTAGCATATAGTATACTAGTCCTAAACATCGCTATGTGAATCTGTTTTGCCTTGTTCAGTGAATTTCTGCCAAGTATGCAAAACTGTTATCATTTGCATTTTTTCCATGCTGTTTTAAACATGTTATATTGAATTTTAGCAGTAGCTCAGTAATCATGTTTTGTAGTTCCTGACATGTACTTCAATTCCTTTGCATTCATTTTCATGTTGCTATGTTTCGGCATATATAAACTTTGCATCCAAGTTGCCATGTTGTTGTTTTCAATAGCTTGCATTGTATATGGCCTTGCTTGTCATTTTCAAACCGTGCATCCATTTCCGGTGATCTTTATATCAATTTCAACCCAAATCTTCCGATCTATCTAGTGGCATGTTTGGGTTACCAAGATTGTGCCATGTTCATTGTTTCTCCTTCCGTCTCGAATGCACCCCTTCCGAAACACCTCATCCGCATCTGCACATCATATCTTGCATTTCATGACATGTCTTGCATCATTTTGCTTTTTACGTTATTTTTCTTCCTTAATTTTTCCACGGTGCTTTGCCCTGTGCCTATGACAACCAAGACCCACCTGTAATCCCCTAGAACCCTCCTCATTTTTATCTTATTCTCACTTAGTAATCCGAGCAAAATTCCCTTTCTGAAATATGCTAGTTTTCCATTTCGGGCCCTGTCCAATTCTGGTCATTCCATATCTGGCAGTTTTCCAATTTTGTAAATATCCATTTCTGGCAGCATTTCACTTAATGCAATTGTGATCATTTCTCTACACTAACCTCAACATATCATATATGTTTTTGGGTTAGAAAAATCCAATGACTCCATGGTGCATCCATTTCTGCATTTGAACAAGTTTGCACACATGTCATTTTTACATTATATTTTTGTATTGTCATTTTTGTGTCAATAAGTTCATATATGCTATGACGTTGTTTTGCACATGAACTGCTTCATTCTCATGTCTACTTCATGCTCGATTTTATTTCGTGCCACATAGTGCAATGTGATAAGTGCCACAAGCTTGCAAACATGCCTACATGAATCTGTTTCTGCCATGTCGTGCTTATTTTGTAAGTCTTAAACTGTCAGTATAACTTCTCTTTTTGCATTGATGCTATCGTGATATCTGTAGATCTTTGGAACAAGTTCATTAAGGGAGTTTTGTTAAGTGCATTTAGTACTAGCATGTCATGCTCTTTTTTGCTATAATATGTTCCTGTAGTATATAGTATACTAGTCCTAAACATCGCTATGTGAATCTGTTTTGCCTTGTTCAGTGAATTTCTGCCAAGTATGCAAAACTGTTATCATTTGCATTTTTTCCATGCTGTTTTAAACATGTTCTAGTGAATTTTAGCAGTAGCTCAGTAATCATGTTTTGTAGTTCCTGACATGTACTTCAATTCCTTTGCATTCATTTTCATGTTGCTATGTTTCGGCATATATAAACTTTGCATCCAAGTTGCCATGTTGTTGTTTTCAATAGCTTGCATTGTATATGGCCTTGCTTGTCATTTTCAAACCGTGCATCCGTTTCCGGTGATCTTTATATCAATTTCAACCCAAATCTTCCGATCTATCTAGTGGCATGTTTGGGTTACCAAGATTGTGCCATGTTCATTGTTTCTCCTTCCGTCTCGAATGCACCCCTTCCGAAACACCTCATCCGCATCTGCACATCATATCTTGCATTTCATGACATGTCTTGCATCATTTTGCTTTTTACGTTATTTTTCTTCCTTAATTTTTCCACGGTGATTTGCCCTGTGCCTATGACAACCAAGACCCACCTGTAATCCCCTAGAACCCTCCTCATTTTTATCTTATTCTCACTTAGTAATCCGAGCAAAATTCCCTTTCTGAAATATGCTAGTTTTCCATTTCGGGCCCTGTCCAATTCTGGTCATTCCATATCTGGCAGTTTTCCAATTTTGTAAATATCCATTTCTGGCAGCATTTCACTTAATGCAATTGTGATCATTTCTCTACACTAACCTCAACATATCATATATGTTTTTGGGTTAGAAAAATCCAATGACTCCATTGGTGGCATCCATTTCTCCATTTGAACAAGTTTGCACACATGTCATTTTCACATTATATTGTTGTATTGTCATTTTTGTGTCAATAAATTGATATACGCTATGACGTTGTGTTGCACATGAACAGCTTCATTCTCATGTCTACTTCATGCTAGATTTTATTTCGTGCCACATAGTGCAATGTGATAAGTGCCACAAGCTTGCAAACATGCCTACATGAATCTGTTTCTGCCATGTCGTGCTTATTTTGCTAGGTCTTAAACTGTCAGTATAACTTCTCATTTTGCATTGATGCTATCATGATATCTGTAGATCTTTGGAACAAGTTCAGTAAGGGAGTTTTGTTAAGTGCATTTAGTACTAGCATGTCATGCTCTTTTTTGCTATAATATGTTCCTGTAGCATATAGTATACTAGTCCTAAACATCGCTATGTGAATCTGTTTTGCCTTGTTCAGTGAATTTCTGCCAAGTATGTAAAACTGTTATCATTTGCATTTTTTCCATGCTGTTTTAAACATGTTCTAGTGAATTTTAGCAGTAGCTCAGTAATCATATTTTGTAGTTCCTGACATGTACTTCAATTCCTTTGCGTTCATTTTCATGTTGCTATGTTTTAGCATATATAAACTTTGCATCCAAGTTGCCATGTTGTTGTTTTCAATAGCTTGCATTGTATATGGTCTTGCTTGTCATTTTCAAACCGTGCATCCGTTTCTGGTGATCTTTATATCAATTTCAACCCAAATCTTCCGATCTATCTAGTGGCATGCTTGGGTTACCAAGATTGTGCCATGTTCATTGTTTGTCCTTCCGTCTCGAATGCACCCCTTCCGAAACACCTCATCCGCATATGCACATCATAACTTGCATTTCATGACACGTCTTGCTTCATGTTGCTTTTTACGTTATTTTTCTTCCTTAATTTTTCCACGGTGCTTTGCCCTGTGCCTATGACAACCAAGACCCACCTGTAATCCCCTAGAACCCTCCTCATTTTTATCTTATTCTCACTTAGTAATCTCAGCGAAATTCCATTTATGGAATATGCTAGTTTTCCATTTCGGGCCCTGTCCAATTCTGGTCATTCCATATCTGGCAGTTTTCCAATTTTGTAAATATCCATTTCTGGCAGCATTTCACTTAATGCAATTGTGATCATTTCTCTACACTAACCTCAACATATCATATATGTTTTTGGGTTAGAAAAATCCAATGAATCCATTGGTGGCATCCATTTCTGCATTTGAACAAGTTTGCAAACATGTCATTTTTACATTATATTTTTGTATTGTCATTTTTGTGTCAATAAGTTCATATATGCTATGACGTTGTTTTGCACATGAACAGCTTCATTCTCATGTCTACTTCATGCTCGATTTTATTTCGTGCCACATATTGCAATGTGATAAGTGCCACAAGCTTGCAAACATGCCTACATGAATCTGTTTCTGCCATGTCGTGCTTATTTTGCTAAGTCTTAAACTGTCAGTATAACTTCTCATTTTGCATTGATGCTATCATGATATCTGTAGATCTTTGGAACAAGTTCGGTAAGGGAGTTTTGTTAAGTGCATTTAGTACTAGCATGTCATGCTCTTTTTTGCTATAATATGTTCCTGTAGCATATAGTATACTAGTCCTAAACATCGCTATGTGAATCTGTTTTGCCTTGTTCAGTGAATTTCTGCCAAGTATGTAAAACTGTTATCATTTGCATTTTTTCCATGCTGTTTTAAACATGTTCTAGTGAATTTTAGCAGTAGCTCAGTAATCATGTTTTGTAGTTCCAGACATGTACTTCAATTCCTTTGCGTTCATTTTCATGTTGCTATGTTTTAGCATATATAAACTTTGCATCCAAGTTGCCATGTTGTTGTTTTCAATAGCTTGCATTGTATATGGTCTTGCTTGTCATTTTCAAACCGTGCATCCGTTTCTGGTGATCTTTATATCAATTTCAACCCAAATCTTCCGATCTATCTAGTGGCATGCTTGGGTTACCAAGATTGTGCCATGTTCATTGTTTGTCCTTCCGTCTCGAATGCACCCCTTCCGAAACACCTCATCC